>NC_056737.1:210385608-210630608 GCF_019279795.1 Protopterus annectens | reverse complement strand
CTAATATCTGTCTGCATTCCCTGCATGTTGTGCTGGCTTCATACATGCTATGACATGATAAGATCAGATAATCCCCTTATTCCCTATGTGTCTGTCTTTACAGAGGAATCACCAGCAGCCAGCACCTCATGACATGAGATGGTGTCTAGAACATTCATCCTCCTTTGAAGCTTTGAGTGCAAGAAGGCCAGATCAACAGCCCAAGCAGGAGGTGGCTGATGCACCAAACCATTGCGACAATGGCTTTGGGAGAGGTATCCAAGTAGCAATGGCCCAAGTACTTCCTACTGGGCTTGACAGTATGCCTTGTATCATGGAGAGCATCCACAAATCCTTAGTCCAGTGTTCTGTATCAAGATGGAGAGTATCCACAAAGCTCTGTCATATGGGCCTATTTACCTGATAGGATCTACAAGGCTTTCATCCAGTGTTTATTGTGTCTGTTGAGGAAAATACAAAAGTTCTTGTTCCAGGGTCTTTTATGGTCAGTTGAGAAGATCTACAAGGCCTTGGTCCAGGATCCAATTTAACTGATGGAGAAGGTTTATACATCCTTGGTCTAAGTTTGTGTGTGTTTGGTAGAGAAGATCTACAAGGTATTGGTCTGAGTTTCTGTACATGAGGGAGAAGATTCTCAAGGCCTTGATCCAGGGTTCTGTACATCTGATGAAGAACGGTCCTGTTTATGTAATGCAGAATAGATCTAAACCCTTGTTCCATGGGCTGTTGTTATGTTAGAAATCTACTAGGCCTTGTTCTAGGGTCCTGTGTATCTCATAAGGATGGGTCCTATGTACCTGGTAGAAAGAGTCCTGTGTATCTGATTGAGAGGAATCCACAAGACCTTCTCCAAGGCACCTATGTATCTACTGTAGAAGAACTACAAAACTCAGGGCCCTGTGTATCTGATTAATAAACCTACAAAGCCTTCATTTATGATCTTCTGCATATAACGATGAGGACTTGATCCAGATTTCTATGACTAAAAATTCTTGAAGTGGAGTCCACATGATCACCATACAAGTCCCATTAGACACCCCTCCCCCCGAATTAGACACCCCCCCGAACACCAGTGCAGTAGGAAGTTGTTAGTGTAATGTCAAGAGGCTTATTAAATGACATACAGACTCAAGTAATGCAGTCTAACCTCAATGAATTCTGTATTCCAACTGATTTCAGTGGAAGCAAGAGTGTAGCACATGACATGCTAAAGCTAGCTCACTGATCTTAAAAATATTCACCCATACATAGCAAACACCCTGAGAGCCTGAAAGAAAATCAGCTGGAAAAATGTGACCTAGACTGAGTAAATATATATAAAACAAAACAGTTGCAGAGACCTGATAACCAATACCAAATAAAAATCCAAGGGCATCACCATTCTCAAGCAGTGCTGTGTTGAATCATATCTGGCTCCAGTAACAAACGCATGAACAGCCACCACAATCCACAGAGTTTACTAGGCAAGTAGGGAACAGAAGTAGCTTGCTAGACAAAGATAAATTCAGTGTCAGAGCAAAGCAACTGCCTTTAATAAAATTGTTGTTCACCTGTTAAAAAAGATTTTATCCGACCTAAATGGATGAAATAAAACATACTGTCCAGTAAATTAACATTGTAAAAGCTGAATGAGCTCAGTAAAACATAAGAGTGAGCTGCATAATAACAAGATTTTCATAATAAAGGATCAAAAAAATGCTTTTACAGTTGGTTATGGTAGCTTTGAACTGATTGGCAGAAAACACATTTAGGCTTCCTGTCAGCCCCTAGTTAGCAGGAGCAGGGGGGTGGGAATAAACTTTTTGCAGGGGTGACATGATACTGGGTTACTGGGCTGCAGTACCCCAACTTTTTCATGCTTTTCTTTAAGTAAAAGTAATTTTATTTTATTTTAAATTATCAATAAGGAGCCACTCGTAGCAGTTATATTCACCTCCTCATGAAACTGCGCAAAGCTCAAATTCTACAGTTTTAATATTTTGAAAGAAAAAAACTTTAGGGCTGGTTTACATCAGCCCAGAATCTGGGTATACATCAAAAAACTTACCGAGGGTTCAGTGAGTTTTAACCATATGGACTTACTGGGGGACCGGGCTGTTAGGGTCAGCAGCCTGTCACATGATTGCAGCTTATATGTGTGCATGACATGGCTGCTGACATGAGCGAGAGAGGGACAATCCAGGAGGAAGTAATAGCTGAGGAGTTCCCATCCTGCACACTTTGAACGACAGAAAAATGTGCGGAGAATCATACGTGTAAGTGCAGCACAGCAGAAACTATTTATAATCTTCATCTTCCTGGATCTTGGAATATTAAGCAAGCCAACCAAAACCAGACCCCTTTTTTTGTTTGCAATCTGCAGCAGCTGTTGTTTTTTTTTCCAGATGGTTCAGCTCAGTAGAATACAAAAAAAATGCTAGCAGGACTGATAATGGTTACTAATTTAAAGTTTGTATTAATTGTCTTTTTTTAATCCTGACAGGGTCAACCACATACTTTAGTTAGGTAGGCTAGGCAGTGTGTTTTGGGAGCTGCTGAATGATTTATTTTTTCTAATATCATAATAAGGTCAACCAGATACAAGGCAGACAGTGTGTTTTTGGGGCTGTTAGTGGAATGTGTGGATGAAAAGTTTTTTGGGGGGTGTTTATTTATTTTAACATCCTGACAGGTCAATCCAAATGCATTATGAAGACAGGCATTGGTTATGGAGGCTGTTTGTGGATGAAATGATTGCTTTTTAATCTAATGGATCTTGCACTTTTCAATCCTAGCAAGGTCAAGCCAGATACTATAGGCAGGCAATGGGTGAAGGGGCTGTTTGTATATGAAATTGCAATTTTTTTATTTTATAGGTCTTATTTATTTTTCTTTCTCTTTTTGTAAACCACAGCAGAGTCAAACTAGATACTTTAGGTAGGTAACCAGTGGGTATAGGGGGTGTTTGTGGATGATTTTTTTCTTTAATCTAATATCCTGGCATGGTCAAACCAGATACTTTAGGCAGGTGGTTGGTATGGGGGCGGTTTGTGGTAGCAATTATTGGCCCTGCTGTTTTGTCATTGAAACTCTGGCTTTACAGGACTAATTTGTATTTCTGTAAAGTAAGACAGAATACAAGCTCTGACTACCATTGTGTAAAAAAACATTAATGTAATCATTGTCGTCTTTTTTTTTTTTTATCATGTAGCATCAAACTAGATACTGTGGGTAGGAAATGGGGATGGGGCTGTATATTTAGTTATTATTTATTTATTATTTATTGACATTTGTTTACTGGGAAGGTCCACTGGGTGAGAATAATCCATTTTCAGTGGAGGTCTGGAGAGAAGAGCTCCAGTAACAAATTAAAAATTACTACAGCAAACAACTAAACAAAACTTATTATACAACAGGATAAGATTTACAGTAATAAGAAACCATACAAATATAAATAGCATTACTTAGTGATAGAAATTATACAGTGAAAATAAATGACAGTAGAACTTGCACAGTATATAAATGGATAACTTGTTGAGGACATTCAGTATAAATAATCATGACAGACAGTATATTCTGTACAATATAAAGGAGATTATAATTTTGCCTTGTGGAAGTTTCTTAAGGAACAAATATTGTTTAGTATACTTTGTTTAAAAGTCACAGACGTACAGTTGGTTTACTAGTATTTCAGTTGATCTAAAAAATGGGTATTCTAGTCAGCAAACTCATTGGTGTTGGTTTATGGTGGTATGAAGTTCTGATCAGAAGGACAGATGTGATTATTAAGAAAATGATTTTTAGGGTGACTTTGAAGTTTTGCATAGACTCAGTTTGTATTATAGAGGGGGTAGGGCATTCCATATCTTTGCTATGGAGTAAGAGTTTAAGCTTTGTCTAGCTCTCTTCTTGGGTTTGTATACGGTAAGAAGCTGTTTATTAGTAGAACAAAGATTTGGGTTTGGATATAGGATTGTACAATAGAATATAGTAATGGGTAGTTATTTTGATTGTATATTCATTTATGAGCAAAAGTTAGTTGAGTGCATTGGAGGGGTTCATGCGCCTAGGCTGTGAGACATTTCCCTATGATACATTTGACTGGGGACACATGGCTGAAGTGACAGTCAGCTGCAAAGAAATATGGCTGTTTGCAAATTCCCTGTGGGCAAAGAGAAGCACACACTGCCATGCCCGCAGCTTTAATAATCAAATGCATGGAGGCAGAAGAAGTAATGAGTGTTGTGCTCACTGTACAGCACATACTTATCTAACTATAATATGTAGAAGTGTACAAAAGCATGGAGGAAATCCTTCCGGCTACTGTAGTCACATGTATGCTCCAGTATGCGTTTTAGGTAATGCTTCCTAGACACTGTGAAGGGGATAGTGGTCCACACACACACCAATTATAAAGGTACTGCCCATTGTGTACTGCAGTTTTACTGCCACTGACATGCCCTCTGGCCAGCCGGCTGTTGATGCCTGCTGTCTCATGTTCCCTCGGGGACCATGGACATCGTTTCCCCCCTGTGCATTTGGTTATTGATGTTGTGGACATGGCAGCACATTCTTCTCTTTGCCCACAGGGAATTTGCAAACACCCATATTTCTCTGCAGCTGACACTTCAACCATGTGTCCCCAGTCAAATGTACCACAGGGAAATGTCTCTCTGCCCATATTAGAGGTAATGGGGAAATTCCGACAATTTTTATTCTTTAATGGAGTAACAGTGGTGAGTGCAGTTTTGCAGTCCAGAAGTAAATTTGGCAATTTTATAATAGCATGATTGTAGTTTATTGCTTAAGGATGTGTAAAGGCTGGTAGAGATCGGGGAACCATAGAGGAGAGAGGAAAGTAGGAGGGAATGTGCCAATTTTATTCTTGGGGCCTTATTCATACACAGTTTATGTCTATATAATTTACCTAGTTTTGAGTGTGTTTTTTTGATTGTGTTAAGAATGTATTGTTTGAATGATAGTTTATCATCTATAGTGATGCCCAGACGTTTAGCTGTTTTCACTATTTCAATTTCTGTGTTATTTAGGGAGTATATTTTGTACTCTTGGGGGTGAGGTTTGGAAAAGAATATTCGTAGTTTGTATTTTTTGGATTAAGTAGTAATTGAGCTTTGTTTAGCCATGTTTCTATGTTTGAGAAGGTGTTTGGTGTTATTTTGAGGAGATCTGGGAAGTTGCTGGCCGAGGATATAATGGTAAAATCATCAGCATACTGGATGAGGGGACTATGTAGGGAGACAGTATGGAGATTATTTATAAATATATTAAAAAGTAACTGTCCAAGAATGGAGCCCTGGTGGATGACTAATTTATAAACCAGATAACAAGATTGATTATTTTGCCATCTGACAGATTGTTGTCTATCTTTCAGTTAGCTAGTAAACCAGGGAATGGTATGTTCAGTACATCCTAATGTTTCTAATTTTTGAATTAGTTTGATATGTGATACACTGTCAAAAGCTTTGGATAGATCTAATAAAACTACTGATGTCAGTAGACCAGAATCCAAAGCTTTGTTCAGGATATAGGTGAAAGAAAGTAAGGCTGGCTATGTGTATATGAATTAATTGACTGCACATGCTGTTTACTGTTGTAGTTATGGCTTTGCAAGATTAATGTGTATTTGGGATGATTGGGTGAGGTAAGCTGAAAATTAAATGCAAGCTACAACTATTGTTTCAGTGCAACAAAGCTAAATTAATGCAGGCACTATTACAGTTATTATTATTTTAATCCTGGCAGAGTCAAAGCAAATGCTTTAAGTGAGACCTCCAAGGTGGCTGCACACCGATCAACAGCTTAACTTTAGCTCTTCCAATGTGAAAAAAGAAACTGTGAGATAAGGAGTAGTAATTCTGACCATTTTAGTAAAATTCAGTTACTGGCTAGTAAGTACACTGCCTGGATGCCAGCAAAGAAGAAACTCAGCCTGGAAAAAAATCAACTAGAAAAGGTGAATGGAAAACACTGACTGGAAAGAAACTTACACCCGTTTACACCTGTTCAGCAAAAAGCAGCTTGAGGTCCAGCTGTAGTACAAGAGATGGCTTCTAGTAATTTAGAGGAAAAAATAGATCAGTTGTGATCAGAGCTGATTAAAATAAATTAAACATTGCGGGAGTATAGTAACTCAAATAACAAAATGCTAGAAAAAATGGAAGAAGCTTTAAACAGCTCTTCAGATGAACATTTAAAACTGCAAAAAAGCAGAGATCTAAATGAAGAAAAGACTAGATGAGTATGAGACTGCTCAAGAAGAGCTCTTTCAAAAAATCTAGAGTTAGAGGGTGGGGCACACTGAGAAAATCTGAGATTTTTTGCTGCACCAGAGATATTGAAAGGAACAGGCTGCATTAATTTTATGATGCACATATAAGCAACTGGACTAGTGTTCCACAGAAGGATTTGTTAACTGAAAGAGGGTATCATGTGTTTGTTACAAACCTGGCCATAAGAAAGCAGCCAAGACCTGTGCTAGTAAAGACACAACCATACCAGCAGAAAGAGTTGCTCCTAACAAAACTGTGGCAGAAAGCAAAGTATTAAAAATTGGAGACAGTAGAGTGTTTGTAGAAAATGGTTATTTGCCGTACACCAGGAAGAAGCACATTTATCCCTTTAATAAGGGAATGTCAAGAAGCAAGTATGAGATTCAAGCTGCTGTATCCAGATGTATTCAGAATATTTTTTCCTGGAGGATCAGAGTCATTTTTGATGCAGAAAAAGCTAAGGAGGAAATATATAAAGTTTCCCAACAAAAAGTGAGCCATCAAACAGAAGAAGACTCTACTACTCATTCTTCTGATAATAAAGCCCATAGAGATTCTTTGCCAGTGAAACCTTTTTCAGTGTTCCAAAGGAAAATTCTTGAAAGACAGATAAGCACAGGAGGTGACTAAAAAAATCAGTAATACCTTGGACTTGAATCAAAGTCTGGGGTTCGGAGATGAATTTGAACAGGACAGAGACCAGCAACACTGAAATTAATGAATAAATGTGAGACTGTAAGGCATCAATCACATTTGTGAATTATGGCTTTACAAGAAAAAGAGGCTGAGAAAGATTGAACTTTCTTTGACTGTGTTAAACCTGTGGGGGGACAAAAAGGCTTATATGCACTTCACTTCTATGGCTCTGCTTGACAGGGGCACAGGAAGATAATTTTCTTGTGTGGCGAAAGCCAGGGTACCTTTTTGGCTAGGCTTATATAGGCCCTAGGACCAATAGTCTAGTACCTACCTATGAACCTATGAACCTATAATGTTTGGAAGGACATTAAAAGGGGATGTTGGGGTGGGGGATGTGCTGTAAAAATGCACTAACTATAATATATGCAGATTTGAGATGTTTTCTCTTGCTTTTGCATTAGTGAATACCTGGATTAATAACACATTTCTTGTGTAGGCATGTGTGCTGTTGAAATGAGAGAACACTGTGGATGTGGTGAAAAGTTTTCCATTAGCAAATAGATAATCAGTATTAGTTGAGAAGTCTGCAGCTGGGAGCAGCTGTACATTCTGTTCTCATGTTTCCATGGTGAAAAGCTGATTACAGGTCCAGGCAATAAATCTCAAGAGCTCTTGACATTGTTAGCTGACAAAAATGTAAAATTAAAAGATACAAGGGCAAGAAGCTCAGTAAAAAAAAAGTTTGAGATCACTGGAATTGAATAAGAGATAGCATGTTTCCTGATACCTAAATACCTCAGTGCATTTACTAAAACAGTGCATAATTTTATTTTATTTTATTTTATTTTATTTAAAGATAGCCAATGTACTTTTTCTTAAGGCCAAAACATAACAGATTCTGAAAGCATATAAGTTGTTTTTCACATCTGGGAGGAAAATAAATATACAATAAGAACAGACAGCAATAAGTGTAAGTAGGAGCATAGGGTGTAACATGCACTTTAACATGGATAACTTTAATTTAAAGTCTGGTAATTCCTGTGGGTGCAGCTGTCAATTTGGTACAATTGTTCTGATCAAGAGCATTAATAGTTTTGTGTGTTTGTTTCAAGTTAATAGGTTATGGGTGGGTTTTTTTGAGGGTTTTCATTAAAACAAAACGTCTTGCAAAATGTGACAATGTTATAATGGAGATGACAAGAAATGGTATAAAGGATCAATCTACCAAACATTAGTGGGTGCATGTAACACAAAAGCTGGAAATGCACATTTAAAAATGTTGACATGTATAATAGGTGGGTATGACAACCTCTTATCGTAATGCTACACTATCCATATTATTTTGGAATATGAATGGTCTCAGAGGTGTAGACAAAAAGACAACTATACTGAATTATATTAAGAAATACAAAATGCAAGTAGTAATGCTACAGTAGACAAATGTGTAAAGAAGTCAGCATATGAATTTGATAAAGAAAGGATTTCAAGATGGATAGATACTCAGCATAATATCAGGGACAGACAAAAAGGGAGTACTTAATTGCTAGAATAGTGAAAGAATAGGAAAAAAGATAATGGCAGATTTGTGGTAGTAAGGGGCTACTAGCAAAGAAGAGGATTATGCTAAGTATTTATATTCCACCAAAAACTGCTACTGTGCATATTATAAAATTTTGGAGAAAAATAATCAGATTTTAGCATGAAATATTACTTACAGGTGGGGACTGGAACTTGATTTGTGACAGTGAGGATGTATCAGAGGGCATAGAAGGGAAAATATAACAAAAGAGGGTAGATTTCTGAAGAAATGTATGAAATTATTTGGTATGGAAGACATGAATTCAGTAATAGGAACTTGAAGAGAATTTACATATTATTTCCCAAGGAAAATAACTGGGCTAGACTAGACAGAAATTATATTTCACAGGAACATGTGCATTTAATTGAGAGCTTTGACACACATCCAATAACTATTTCAGATCATGCACCAATAAAAACCAAGATTAAAACGCAGGGTAAAAAATTAAAAATGAGACACTGGTGCTTCCCGACCTACCTACAAAAAGAGTGGAATTTAAGGAATGGGTAGTGGAAATTATTCGGGAGTCATTAGAGAAAATAGATAGTATTCCAAAAGTTATCGCAAGTAAGTGGTATAAACCAAGCATGTTGTTTAAAAATAGGGTAGAAATAAAAAAAGATATACAGATAAGAAATAACAATAACTATTTACAGAGGCTGACAAAGATTAAAGAATTGCATAATAAGGGAGATTCACAAAATAAGAAGAGACACAACTGCAAAGTGCTAAAGAGAAAATAAGGGATTACCTGTACAATATGCATGATTTTAGAATGAATGCTTTTTGGTTACAAGATTGCTATTAAGCAACTTTTTTTAATAATTCCACAGCACAAAAACTTGTAGCATAGTGACTTAGGCAACAGAAAGTAGAAAGTGTTGTTGCCAGACTTAATGATCCTATAACAAGACAAATAACCAGAGATACTGTAGAGGTATTAGAGATATTTCAGTTATTTTATGAACATTTGTATAAAGCAGAGAACTAGGGAAATAAAGGAAAAGCACAAATGGAAATATATATGGAAGACTTAAATAAGCCAACACTAGAAGTAGATGAGTCTCAACACTTAACAGTTAAGACAGAAGATGAGATAAAAATGTTCACGTATAACCAAACTGCAGGAAAGTTTCTAAGAACAGATGGTATTCCAGTTTGGAAGCAAGGAGGGAAGAAAGTGCAAAGATCCTGAAGATTTTGTTTAACCGTATTTTAAAAGGAGGGGAAGTACCAAATTTCTGGAAAAAAGCTGTGGTGGTTGTAATACCTAGAGATTGTAAAGACCCATCAGATCTAGCTTTATATAGGCTCATTCAATTTTAAACCATGATTATCATAGGATCATAGGAGGTTACTGGGCTATTGTCATTAGGGCCTTTACAAGCGTAGCATTGTTATATCTTTGTTCCCTTATAGACCAAGATATGTAGTCTATATTTGCAATGTGAATCTAAGATCAGCACCAGTTGCAAATCTAAGATTAACACCAGCTTCCCCTGTCTATGAAGGACATAGGTGAAACCCCTGGGGTAAATTTATGGTTTCCCATTTAATTCAAACAAGTTGCAGTTAAATAGGGTCATTGAGGCACTCTGTTTCATGTGAATTGGGAGCTTGTTTTTTCCAGAGGAGTGGCAACCTCTGGGAGACATATCTGTTTCTCCAGCATGCCCTGTTAATGTCACAGGCTAGGTTAACATCCCTAGAGCAAGTGACTCTTGTCCCATTTGATTTGCAGATGTGCAGCGCAAGTTGCCACTAAGCAGTCTATACGAGACAGAGTACAGTGACGGGACCTACAGTCTGTCCATGTATGTCATATGTTGTAGGCCCTGAATATTCTTTATGAGAAACCTCTTAGTTCTCTCCAGCTGCTGCAGGTGCCTGGTAAAGTACATGCAGAAGGGAGCATTGTACTCTACTACTGGTCTGATGATGGCCGAGTACAGGGGAGTTATAACCTCCTTAGTTTTAGATGCTATACCCTTATTTATGAGACGTGCAATGTAGAAGGCCTTCCTTACCACTGTAGATAAACTAGTACCAGGCCAACTGCCCTTGTGGGCCATTCCAAGACCAGCCAATTACCCCATGTGAGAATCAAACCCTGCACCTTGTGCCTATAAGGTGAACACCTTGACCACTATGCCAACCTCTCACCCATTATAAAGTGTCTATGTCTGTAATAGCTAAAATAATGGCAGAAGTGTAATAAAATTGATAGATTTGGATCAATATTGTTTTATGGAGGGGAGGAAAACATTTGATAATATTAACTGAACAATGATAATCTAGAGGCAAGCAGAGTGTAAAAAAATACCATTGTTGTTGGTGGGTCTTGATGCAGAGAAATCGTTTAACAGAATAAGTTGGGATTTTGTGTAGGGAAACAGAAGCATTTGCATTCCCCGGTATAAAAAATAAGGTTAATTAGGAGAATATATGAGGGATCGGAGGCAAAAATCAAAGTGGGAGGGTTCCTCTCCGATAAGTTGTGTCTTAACAGGGGAAGCAGGTAGAGGTGTCTTCTTTACCCTTTATTATTTGCATTATATTTAGAACCACTGCCAAGGAAAATGAAGTACTCAGAAATATAAGGATATAAATTGATATCATTATCAAGAAAACTTGGCTGTATTTACAGACAATATTATATTGTACCTGATAAAACCAGAAAGCAACATCTCAGTGTTGAGGAACATTCTGAGACAGTTACAATTTTTAGGGGGATATAAAATTAATGAAGATAAAACAAAGGCTAGATCTGTAAACTATGTACGCACACATGAATTTGTACATCAATACCCATATTTATGGAGACATGATAAAATACTTAGAAGTATGGGTTAAAAAGGATTCTGTTATGACAGCTAAGGATATGTAGGAAAACACTAAACAAAAGATAATACAAAAACTGACTGGAAGCGCTTGCCTATGGATATGAATAGCTAAATACAAGCAGGAAAATGTTTTAGTACCTTTATATACAGGTCAGGCATATTTTTATCAACCAGAGGAGAAGTTGTAGATAGTAATTAAGAAAGAGCTGAATGAGTTTATCTGGTATGGGAAGAGGACAAGAGTCAAATGGGATAAGCTGATCCTTTTAATATATCAAGGTGGTTTAGGATTACCTGATTTGAAGGGATATTTTAGCACTACACAGTTAAGGCTCTTATACATAACATGTGCAGAAAACTACAATTAAAACCGGAAAGGGATGATGATGAAACAGGGAATAATTCAAGAAATAAGCAAAGAATGGGATTTTGGATGGATATTCTTATTGAGAACAGCAACAGCCAAACAAAATGTTATATTCATAAAGCAGCAGATACTAAGAACTAAGCCAACGCAGGAATGGAGTAAGTAGATTCTGTTGATAGGAATGACTGCAATTAGAGGTACAGAGAACAGGCAAGAGTGGGCTGGAATTTACTGGTGGAAGCTTGCAAAGGAACCAAGGTACTGGGAAGAAGTAATTAGAGAAGGGAAGGTAACAGAGTAGGAAGAGACCAAGAAAACATTTAGACTGCAGGCTATAGATTGCTATCCTGATCAGGGATTGCTGTCAGAATATAAGCAAATGGAAAGGGATATGGGAATCCTAAGTGAAAGACTTGCTCTGGCAGAGTTTTTAGTTGAATCTAGAACAGAAGCTGCTATTAAAAATGAATAATTAGTAGGAAATATAAAATATTGCACAATAACTATAGGATTCAATCATAGGAGGTTAGAAAAGATTGGGAAGAAAGATTGGATAAGCAATTCACAAGAAAACAGTGGGAAGACATATGCATGGCTCCCAAATATGCAACAAAGTCTACAAAAAGCAGTTACTAGAAAATATAAATCAAAGTCTAAACCAATTGTATTTGAAGTACTGAATATTTTAAAAATGTAAAAGAAGTAGAAGTGGCATCTTTAGAAAAGGGTAGGAGCAAATTACATAGAAAAAAAGTAAATTCTGGGAACAATACATGCAGAATAATGTTCTGGAGGAAGAGTAAGGTTTAAAGGAAGGCAGGAACGGATCAGTTTATGTAATGTTGGATAGATGATAATTATACAAATGAATATATATGATGTATAATGTTTGCTAATGGGAATATGTTAATATGTTAATTTCTTTTGTGTAAATGTGCATTTGCCTATGTCATTTATTTTATTTATTTTATTTTATTTTACATTTGTTCACCGGGAAAGTCATACGTGATAATTCAATAAAACCACTAAAAAACAAACAAAAACAGCAGATGCTTTAGGTAGGCAATTGGTTTGGTGGCTGATTGTGTATGAAATGATTGGCCCTGCTATTTTGCTGTACTAACTGTGGCTTTGCAGGGCTAAGGTGTATTTGGGTGAAGTAAGATTGATCATAAGCTCTGAGCTCTGGCTACTGTTTATGTAAAAAAAATACTGTAATATAACCAGTGTCATATTTTTTCATTATTTTAACCTTGCAGATTCAAACTAGATACTACGGTTGGTCAATGGGGATGGGGGCAGTGCAGGAACAAAACAACTGGCCCTGCTGTTTAGTCTTGCATTTTTGGTTTTGCAAGACTAAGATGTATTTGGGTGAAAAAAGATCGAACACAGGCTGTGAGCTCTGGCTACTGTTTATGTTTAAAAAATATTACTATGACAAGTGTCATCTTTGTACATCTTTGTACTGTGGTACGTTATGGTACATTATATGTTTATTATGTTAGGTGTACTCATCATAAGTAGTTTCATGCAATCAAGACTGACCAATTTTTAACATTTAGTAGAATTTAGTTTTTGTGGTGTTAATATAGAAGAAACTATTCAACCGCCTCATTAGCTCTGAAGTGTGCTTTTTTTCTCAAAGAAGCTCTGGAGTGCAAGCAAGTCTAGTATTAGTAGACCATTTAGCATGTGCATTAGTAAAATGACCAGTTATTTATGTAAAATAGTAAGCATGGTCGATGCTGACCAAGCTGTAATATAACCTCACCTCATTGTAGTTAGCACCACCCCATTGCAGTTATCTCTACCCCATTTGTCTGCATCCTGCACTCCCCCTTTGGTTTGAAGTCACCAGCCAACACAGGCTGTAATAGGTCATACAGCTCTCTGGTTTCTTCAACAATCTTTTATACCTTGTGAATCTAACATAAGTATTTACAATGAATATTTAGTCTCTGTTCTCTAACTATTCCTCCTACAGTACAGCTTTATTTAAATACCCATCCTGGGGGGTCTTTTTCTTCAACTCTTGACTATTACAGTTTATTTATTTATTTATTTGTTTGTTTATTTATTTATTTATGTATTTATTTATGCTTTGTTAACTGGGTTAGTCCTACTAGGCTAGAAGCCTCTTTTCAGGGAAGACCCAAGGCAGTATTTATACTACTTGAGAAATTTTGCCAGATATTTCAGTAACATAACCTACTCTTTTTGATGGGTGCCATGGGATCTTTTACATCAACCTGAGCTACCACCAACTCAAGCAGATGGAACCTCAGTTTAACATCTCAGCTAAAGGATGACACACTCAGCTGTGCAGCACCCCCTTATGCCTCACTGCAGTGCAAGCAATTGCTTTACCTGGTGTGAGAATATAACTCACATACTTCTTTCCAAAGGTAAGTGTGCTATCTGTTGTGCCACTGACACTGGACAATTCTTAGCATCTATCTGTTTTCTAGCAACAAGAAGGGTTTCAACAGTTGTGGTTGCACTTCTTCCTAGAGGTTTTTTTGATGTATCTGAAGATCTCTATGATTCCTTCCCAACATGATTCAGCTGCTTTGCGATCTTTGGAATGGCTTTTAGATTCTTACGTTATCTCTGTCATGTACATTTGGTAGTCTTTTGCTGTTTCTGTCACCACAGTATTTCTGTTTTGATTTCTTTCCAGCATTCTCTTTACTTTGTGTTTATGTTCAGGCATTGGCATTATAGTTGAAGTAGGTCACCTTCATTTTAAACATTCTGCTCATCAACGGTTGTGCTTATGAGAGACTGATTCCATACTCTGAGTTCCTATATTGAAAAACATCAAAATAGTAATCCCCATAACAACATAATAATTCTCCTAGGTTCTGTTACTATTCTTTCTTTTGAGGTTCTCCAATGTTCAGATAATTATTTCTGTTTGTCAAGTTGACTAAAGATGTTGTGTTTATGTGTTTAAAACTGAATGAGAACAAATCTGCACCACTAGATACACCAAATGATTTGAAACTGAGAATCCCAGTATCTCTTACTTTTGATTGTTGTCAAGGTATCATTTCCGATTACTTAAGTCTGTATTATTTGGTCATTATCTTCTCTCTGTTAATCTTTCTTTGCACTTTACTATTCCCAGATATGAATATATCCTAAGAAGCATCTGTTTCCTCAGCTGCTGGAAACAGCTACGTCTTACAAGCCTAAGACATAATTTCTTACTTTCTTCCCTGCAAACTGATCATTTTTGTTAGGGACATCTTTTCACTGTAAGCCTTTTGGAGACATCAGCTTTTACTCAGTAACACTATACCTATGAAATTATTTTGCTTTTTTAATGTCATTGATGTGGAACTAGCCAAAGAATCTTTAGGTTTTCATCTAGTAGTTCATGCATCTTATTTAAAATCACTCTAATCAATACATCTGTTGTGCATACTTCCTTACTTAGCCTGTACTTCATTAAGTTAGACCTTCTGCAGTCTTGGCTGCTTACCATGCTTTGTGTATACAGTGTAAGGGATTGTGATCTGTTTCCTCCAGAACTTCTTTAACATAGTTATATCTATTGAAATTCTCAAATTCATGCACTATTGTTTGCAGTTCCTTTTCTGTCTGAGCCTATATTTGTGCATCTAAATGCTGGTAGCCCATAGACAACTGATATTTTGCCTTGCAAGATCACAGCTCCCTTGCAAGATCACAACTCCTATACCAATCTGCAGTACACTCCATAAATATGGTAAAGGGACGTGGGACAAGTATTGTTCCATGGGGGTAGTAAGAGTGACAGGGAATTGTGCTGATGTAGCAGAGTTCCATTTTATCCCTTGTAACCAGTTCTCTAGGTAACATTTGAATCATGCATTAACACATAGTAAAAAAAAAAAAACAGCTTCCTATTGAAATGTCGAGTGCTGACAAGCCAAAAAAAAGACCAAAAACATAGGAGAGGAGGAAATCTCGAAAACTGGTCTTCTTCTTCTTTAAACTTCTTTTTATGGGGAGCAATAACCCCCTGCCCTCCATGTGATGGCCAAGCACCCCCCCCCCACAAACACACACAAACACACACAAACTTATATATACCAATTCCAAGATCACTATATCTTGGTGAGAAGGGAATATCCTTCCTATAACTGAACAAATCCATATTAACCTCCTGTCTTCCTGCCCTTACCTTCCACCTCACTATCACAGAGTAGCCCATAACAGGTATCACACCACCAGAAAGCTCTACCTAATACCCTCCAAAAACTCAACAATATTCCCAACACCACAAACACTCTTACTGTTACATGGGGACATTCACCTTAACCCGGGCCCAGATAACTCCCTACTCCATACCATCCCAGACCCTACAAATAACAACCTAAATTCACCTTTCTCTCCAAACTCCCTTTCAATAGCGCATCTAAATATTCATAGCGTGAACAATAAAATAATGCAACTCCATGCTTTAATAGACCTCTACTCATTTGATATTCTCTGTCTCACGGAAACTTGGCTTAAACCAGGTACCAAAGACAACATAATTACTCCTCCTGGCTACAGCATTTTAAGACTAGATCGTCTAAACAAAAAGGGTGGGGGAGTTGCTTTACTCTATAAATCTGACCTGCAGATAACCTCAATTGACTTACTGCCTCCCTCCCCCGCTAATGCTGAAATACTCTGCAGCAAACTCCAAGTAAATAAAAGCAAAGCCATCTATATAATATGTTCCTACATCCCTCCAGGCAACAACTTAGATTCACTTGAAAACATCCTTAGCTGGCTCTCCTCTACCTTTCCACAAAAAAACATAATTTTAGGAGACTTCAATATTGATTGGTACTCCTGCATATCCCCCAAACATACCACACACATCAACCTCTTTAACTTTCAACAAACCATAAACACCCGTACTAGGATTCACAAATCTACCAATAAACAGACCATCTTGGACTCGATATTGGTCAACAGTAATCCCACCTCATATAAAGCTGGAATACTCCCTGACAATATCAGCGACCATCTTCTCACCTACATCACTAAACAAAAAACAACAATCTCAAACAGGCTACCTATCATGCTATACATAACAAGAAAAGCTTTAACCTTCCAAGTTTCCTTAACGAACTAAAAGAATATAACTGGTCAGCTCTTAAATACCTCCCACTTGATGAGGCCGTTACTCTATTCAACAACACATTCCTCCAAATTCTTGAGCATCACGCCCCCTCACGCTTAGTTAGAATAAGGTCCAAAGCTGCTCCATGGCTCTCTAAGGAAACTAAGCAAACTATGCTATTAAGAAATAAACTCTGGACAAAATGGAGAACTACTAAAAACCCTACAGATCATCAAAACTTCCGACAACTTAGAAATATTGCAAAAAAACTGACCCTCCTTGATAAAAAAAACTTCTACCTTCAATATCAACAAAACCAAAATCATAACCCCAAAAATTTCTGGACAGGAATCAATAAACTGCTCCATCCAGGGAATACCAAAACACCCACTCCTGCTAACCTAGCCCAGACCCCTCCCACTATAATAGCCAACACTTTTAACAACTTCTTCTCTGAAACAGTCACCTCACTAGCAAAAACTATGGTTCCCTCCGCCTCCTTCAAAGACCTCTCCTCTTACCAACAGCCCCACTCTAAAACTTGACACAGTCTCCACAACCTATATACATAAGCTACTCTCAAGACTCAAACCATGTACTCCTTCTGCCGACCAACTTCCAGCTGACTATCTCCAACTAGCTGCTGCTGAACTAGCTTACCCGGTCTCCATCTTAATCAACAGAACAATAACCGAATCTACTATTCCTTCCCTCTGGAAAGTTTCCCACATTATTCCACTGCACAAAGGAGGTAACACTAACGGACTATCTAATTTCTGCCCTATAGCCTTACTATCACCTCTATCTAAAATTATGGAACGCTGTATTCACCCTCAACTTCTTAACCACCTTCTACTAAATAACCTTCTTGCAGACTCCAAACATGGTTTTAGACCTTTTCATAGTACTACTGCTCTCCTCTCCTTCACAGACACTATCAACAAAAATTGCAATAGCAACCTATACTCCTCAGCTTTATTTCTTGACCTCTCTAAAGCCTTTGATATGGTGAATCATAAACTTCTGCTAGACACTCTACAATCTCTTGCTCTTGACTCTTTAGCTTTGCGCTGGTTTGACTCATATCTGACAGAAAGAAAACAGGCAGTCCTTTAGGAAAACCACCTATCTTCTCAGCTCCCAGTCCTAATAGGGGTCCCCCAAGGATCCATCTTAGGCCCCCTTCTCTTCTCTATATTTATAAATAACCTGTCCTCCTCTCTCCCAACATCCACATGTATTCAGTATGCAGATGATTCAACTCTTGTCTGTTCTGCTGCATCTCCAGCTGAACTTTATTCCTCCACCCAAAAAGTCTTCACAGCAGCAGAAAACTGGTTCCAACATATCTGTCTCCTCCTTAATCCCAAAAAAAACAAATTACTCATATTCTCTCCAACCCTTAAGTCAGCCCCTCTCTCCTTTTCTATTATATCTATCAACGGTACTATCATCTCACCTGATTTATCCACTAAACTACTAGGTGTAATAATAGATAATCAACGGAACTTTGACGCCCATATTGACCTTACTATCAAAACTGTTAATAAAAAGATAGGAGCCCTGTACAGACTTAAGCCCTTTCGAACAACAACTGCTAAAGTGTCCCTAGCCCAAACTTATATCATCTCCACATTACTATACGCCTCCCCAACTTTTATCAACCTCTCTAAATCTAACCTTCAGAAACTTGCGGCCTACCACAGCATTGCTAGGTTTGCTACAGGTTCCCCATTTTGCACACATCATTGTGTTAATCTCAAAATGCTTGATTGGCTTGAACTTCAACATCTTATACTATTACATCAATTAGTCATCACATATAAAATTCTCCATTACCCTACTAATACACCCATACTCAATAACCTTGTGGGCCCCTACAAGAATCTCTCTTCCCTTCGCTGTGCAAACAAACTGCTAGTAGCCACTCTCAAGTCACACAATAAGGCAGGCGACTCCTTGTTCACCAATACTATTGGCCCATACTGGAATAAACTCTCCACAAAATTGACTACTTTGGGCTCATCACAACTTTTCAAGAAACAACTAAGATACTATCTCAAATCCCACTGGCTATGCCCTTGCTTGAATCCAGACTGACCTCCCATCTAACTTTCTTTATACTTCTCTTCATTACTTCTCCTTCTTCTCTCTATACTAACCCTCTGTAGCAAAACTATCTCTCAAATGGACTTTCTTTTTTCCCTACAAAGTCGCTTTCTCCTTTTATTAGATATATTACTGCAACATGTCACCTCACCTTGTTTTTAAACCTATTAATCATCCCTGCTGTGCAATTTCTGTTTCCTAGAACTAGTGCCCAGGCACTAATTGTTTATCATAATTCTTAATATTGTAAATATTTTTGATTCTTATAGTTGTTATGAAAGAATATGGGATCATGGATCCCTTCTGTATTTCTCCTTTGTTTTGTTTACCTATCTTAACGTGCTACTGTAAATGTAACTACACTACATTGAATTTGTTCTTTACATGCTTATAATTTTTGTTTCTTTTGTTTCTTTAATTGTCCTGTTTCAATGTTTTTACTAGTATGTAGTGGAGCTTTTCTCCTCGGGCCTCTGCTGAAAATGGACATGTATCCAGCCAGACTAGCCCGGTCAACAAATGTAAAATAAATAAAATAATAAAAATAAATAAATAAAATATTCTTCGAAATGGCATCTTGGACTTGGTATATGTAAGTCCAATATTTTGACCATTCAGTCTGCATATTTTGGAACTCTACCAGGTCCCAACATTCAAATGGTTATGAAAAAAATGTGCTCTTAAGAATCTGAATACATTTGCTAAGTATATTAACATCTATAGATACATTCTAAAATATTATACTATAAATGCTCCCATGTGAAGTTTGCCACAGATTTATTCAACCAGTTGAAGAACAGCTGTGCTGGCTGCATAACTATCTAAAGTAATATTGAGTAGGTGATATCACTTATTGAGAGCACAAAAGATACATTTCTCCATAATGTTTAAAATTAAAAGATGGAAGGCAAGAAGACAGTAGTTGTTCAAGGAAGTAGAAGGCTTCCCCTTTATGTTGGGGAACCACGAGGGTCAATTTGAATAATGAGGCACAGTACTGGTTATGACGAATATATTAACAAGTGCAGTGACTTTACAGGTAATAAAGGGAGTACTGTTTCTTTTTTTAAATTCCAGTGGAAGACTACTTTTTAAACGTTTAACCTCACAATAAATCTGATAGAACATCTCGGCTGTCCGGTGCGGTTTTGTCCTCTTCACAGTGGTTTTGTGCTATCTGTTGTGCCACTGACACTGGACAATTCTTAGCATCTATCTGTTTTCTAGCAACAAGAAGGGTTTCAACAGTTGTGGTTGCATTTCTTTCTAGAGGTTTTTTTTTGATGTATCTGAAGATCTCTATGATTCCTTCCCAGCATGATTCAGCTGCTTTGCGATCTTTGGAATGGCTTTTAGATTCTTACGTTATCTCTGTCATGTACATCTGGTAGTCTTTTGCTGTTTCTATCACCACAGTATTTCTGTTTTGAATTCTTTCCAGCATTCTCTTTACTTTGTGTTTATGTTCAGGCATTGGCATTATAGTTGAAGTAGGTCACCTTCATTTTAAACATTCTGCTCATCAACGGTTGTGCTTATGAGAGACTGATTTCATACTCTGAGTTCCTATATTGAAAAACATCAAAATAGTAATTCCCATAACAACATAATAATTCTCCTAGGTTCTGTTACTATTCTTTCTTTTGAGGTTCTCCAGTGTTCAGATAATTATTTCTGTTTGTCAAGTTGACCAAAGATGTTGTGTTTATGTGTTTGAAACTGAATGAGAACAAATCTGCACCACTAGATACACCAAATGATTTGAAACTGAGAATCCCAGTATCTCTTACTTTTGATTGTTGTCAAGGTATCATTTCTGATTACTTAAGTCTGTATTATTTGGTCATTATCTTCTCTCTGTTAATCTTTCTTTGCACTTTACTATTCCCAGATATGAATATATCCTAAGAAGCATCTGTTTCCTCGGCTGCTGGAAACAGCTACGTCTTACAAGCCTAAGACATAATTTCTTACTTTCTTCCCTGCAAACTGATAATTTTTGCTCAGGACATCTTTTCACTGTAATCCTTTTGGAGACATCAGCTTTTACTCAGTAACACTATACCTATGAAATTATTTTGCTTTTTTAATGTCATTGATGTGGAACTAGCCAAAGAATCTTTAGGTTTTCATCTAGTAGTTCATGCATCTTATTTAAAATCACTCTAATCAATACATCTGTTGTGCATACTTCCTTACCTAGCCTGTACTTCATTAAGTTAGACCTTCTGCAGTCTTGGCTGCTTATCATGCTTTGTGTATACATTGTAAGGGATTGTGATCTGTTTCCTCCAGAACTTCTTTAACATAGTCATATCTATTGAAATTCTCAAATTCATGCACTATTGTTTGCAGTTCCTTTTCTGTCTGAGCCTATAGTTGTGCATAAGTAAATGCTGGTAGCCCATAGACAACTGATATTTTGCCTTGCAAGATCACAGCTCCCTTGCAAGATCACAACTCCTATACCAATCTGCAGTACACTCCATAAAGATGGTAAAGGGACGTGGGACAAGTATTGTTCCATGGGGTAGTAAGAGTGAGAGGGAATTGTGCTGATGTAGCAGAGTTCCATTTTGTCCCTTGTAACCAGTACTCTAGGTAACATTTGAATCATGCATTAGCACATAGTAAAAAAAAAAACAGCTCCCTATTGAAATGTCGAGTGCTGACAAGCCAAAAAAAAAGACCAAAAACATAGGAGAGGAGGAAATCTCGAAAACTGGTCTTCTTCTTCTTTAAACTTCTTTTTATGGGGAGCAATACCCCCCCCCCTGCCCTCCATGTGATGGGCAAGCACCCCACCCCACCCCCACACACACAAACACACACACAAACTTATATATACCAATTCCAAGATCACTATATCTTAGTGATAAGGGAATATTCTTTGAAATGGCATCTTGGACTTGGTATATGTAAGTCCAATATTTTGGCCATTCAGTCTGCATATTTTGGAAATCTAGCAGGTCCCAACATTCAAATGGTTATGAAAAAAATGTGCTCTTAAGAGTCAGAATACATTTGCTAAGTATATTAACATCTTTAGATACATTCTAAAATATTATACTATAAATGCTCCCATGTGAAGTTTGCCACAGATTTATTCAACCAGTTGAAGAACAGCTGTGCTGGTTGCATAACTATCTAAAGTAATATTGAGTATGTGATAGCACTTACTGAGAGCACAAAAGATACATTTCTCCATAATGTTTAAAATTAAAAGATGGAAGGCAAGAAGATAGTAGTTGTTCAAGGAAGTTGAAGGCTTCCCCTTTATGTTGGGGAACCACGAGGGTCAATTTGAATAATGAGACACAGTACTGGTTATGACAAATATATTAACAAGTGTAGTGACTTTACAGGTAATGAAGGGAGTACTGTTTCTTTTTTTTAAATTCCAGTGAGAGACTACTATAGTTTGGTGTCAAAAGGATTACAAACTTTTGGAATGAAAAGGAGGATGCTTGTTAGGCGCAGGCTGTATATTGTGCACTGAACCAAAATGGAGATCAGTTTTTGTACTGATTTAAAGAAAGTCCTAAGAGAAATTTCTGGCTTTACAGGCATCTTCCAAATACAAGAATAGTGAAGGCTAATTTATGCAGCATTTATTCTTGTCATGCTCTTATTGTGTCTGATAGTGCACTAATATATCACTAGTTGTATGTACAACAGCTTCCAAGCATTCAGTTGCCTGGCAACAGCTCTTTGGAATGGGGTCCCATTGCATGCACGAGGACAGCAAACAGTAAACTCAGTCCTCATAACAGCAAGAATGTAAACGCAGTTACAGTGAAATATATACTAACTGCAAAATTGCTATATCTTGGAATAATCCCTCTTCTGCAAGGAATACTAATCTCAGAGGTAGTATATGTAAGTAGCACAGTATGTGAGATGCTGCCCTCCACACTGGAGGCATGGGGGTGGGGGACTGCACTCCTTCAAAATGCTATTAAGACTAAAAATTAGTTTTGCACTTCATTGTTATGTTCTAAGGATTGCACTTATTTTCCAAAGTTTTGGAGCTCTCATTGAAGAATCCCAAGATTTTGATAGGGCATTCTTTGGAATACCTGTGGTGGAGAGAAACTAGCAGACAGAAGTCTGAATAATCTACATCATGGTGTTTTACATGTACACATTTTGAAGCTTTGTTCATCCAGCTTAATTTCATAGACTCACATAGTCTCATAGATTCATAGATTGTTACTAGGCTAATGAATAGGAGGGCCTTTCTAATCCTAGCCAAGTTTCCCCAAAACAATAATGATGTCCTGTATCCAAATAGCACATTGAGGACCAGGCATGTATAAGCTACCTCTGACCATAAGGGACAGGGGTGCCAGGCCCAGTTTAAATTTCCTATTTCCCATCCAATGGGCTAGGTTCTGCTTAAATTGAGTAATAGACAAGCTCAGCTTCACATGAATGTGAAGCCTGTTCCTTAGGAGGGACAGTCTCTTTGACACATATCTGTCTCTTCGGTGCATTCTGTTTAAGTCATGGACAAGTCATGGACAAAATTCAGATCCCTAGACCTTGTATTTCTGGTACTGTTTGACTTATGAGTATGCAGGAGATTCATAAGTGTGGGGCTTCGTAGAGAGAGGTTAGCCTTGGAATAGTTCTTAACGTTTCTGGTTTCGTTGGGTCCCTGGATTTAATTTTTATTTCCAGCAATACTGCCTTATGGTCAGATCTGATGAGCAAAGACATTAAATTGAGTGAGGAACATCACTCCCCCATGTTCATCATGATTGTACCCCTGGTAGGAGAATGGACAAGCTGTTTCAGGATGTTGGTATTAATGAAGTTGTAAGAAAAAACCTGCTTTGTATCTAATAGTAAGACAAAAGTTGAGGTTTAGCATTTTTGGCAATACTTTTGCAACTTTAAGTAATGGATAATGCTCCCTTTTAATTTCTCTATTCAGATCTTGTACATCAATAACAATGAAAATCTTGACCTTCTTTGCAAAAGGAATCATATCGTTTGTCAGTTCTGTTGCATCTCAACAAATCCTAGCTTTTCCATTCTTTACAACTTCCACTTCTTAATTGTGAGGCCTACAGATATTTTTCTAGAAGCATATATTTCTGTCACTGCACTGGGCTTTCTTTGTGTGTGATATTATCTTGGCAGGCTTCCTGTTCTTGTAAATAAACCAGCATAGTCAAATAAAACATCATTCTTGTGATTCTGAATAGTATTGGAGAAGTCTTCTAAATTTTGAACTAATTTTGAACAAATACAGCCTACGTTGTCACTGTAAACTGGTTTTACAATTCTTGGCTTAATATAAGGTACATGAATTAAAATATGAGGAAAAATTACTCCCTCAAGTATTACTATTTGTATAGGAAATATTATAGTTTGCATCCACATCTAGTTTAAATTCAATATTCTGCCTGTTAATTCTTAGTATTTCTTTACAGAAATCTATATTGCAGTATTTACTGAATGCTTCAGATATGTATGTATGCAGAAATGTGCACCCATGAATGTGAGAATGTGAATGTATGTTACTTATATGAATGATATGCATGAATGTATGGCATGAAGTATGTTTTGTGTGCACATACAGATGCAAGCATAGATACTTGCATACACGTGTGTGTCTGTTGTTTTTGTGTGCATCCAAAAATGATATGACCAAGACCATATCGCCGAAGTTTTGAAACTCTGACAAGTGTCTGTTGGGATTGCCATATACTGCAGAACTCGGGATTTGCCATTTTCCTCACTGTAGTGTGATCTCGGAGTTGGTATATTTAAGTAGCAGGAAGTGGGGGGGGGGTGCAGAGGTGCTTGTCCCCTGCAAAAAAATACAGGTGAGTTGTTTAGTTTTTTTTCCGTTTTCAGAATTTCAAAACTTCGAAGATATGGTCTCGGCCATATCATCTTCAGAGTTTTGAAATTTCGACAATGTGATAGGGATCCATATACATATATATAAAAAATCTGAAAATAAGTATGCAGGGGGGAATCCTGTTTGTGTAAGACCTATACCAAAATGGCAAAAGGGAATTGGAGAGTTTTTTGGCTCACCTAGCAAAACTGAAAAAGAGAACAGAAATCCTTCTGATGATGAAGAGGCAGGAGGCAGTGGACTCAGAAAGGCACCAAGAAAAGCACACCTTCTGCCAGAGGAGGAGGAAGAGTATGCAGGGCCGGAGGAGGAAGAGGATGCAGGATCGGAAGAAAACTAATTTACCAGAACTGGATCACCTTGTAAAGCCATCATTCATACTTGAAACTGCTGTCCTGTCTATATGAAAGCTGACCTGCACAGCCAGCTGTGAAAAGCAGGTCACATTTCACAAACCTACCTTGACAGGCTTTGAGTAACTACATAGTATTCATGCCAGACTAGTAACTTCATGAAGGCTGAGACAAAGTTTTAATGGGCGATGATCTCGATGAAAATTGGTGGGAGCATGGAGATAAACCAGTACCAACACATCTAATTCAGGAAGAGGAGGTGGAAACTTTAGAAGAAATGTCAAACAAACTAGGAGCACCAGACCATGGGTGTTTTGCATGTGGAATGGAGAATGGATTCAGAGTGTATAACACTGATCTCCTTAAAGAGAAGGAAAAGCAAGATGACAGCATACCACAGCCAGCAGGTCCATCTGATGGAGGTGAAGCAGATGACAGCATACCACAGCCAGCAGGTCCATCTGATGGAGGTGAAGCAGATGACAGCATACCACAGCCAGCAAGTCCATCTGATGAAGGTGAAGCAGATGACAGCATACCACAGCCAGCAGGTCCATCTGATGGAGGTGAAGCAGATGACAACATACCACAGCCAGCAGGTCCATCTGATGGAGGTGAAGCAGATGACAGCATACCACAGCCAGCAGGTCCATCTGATGGAGGTGAAGCGGATGACAGCATACCACAGCCAGCAGGTCCATCTGATGGCGGTGAAGTAGATGACAACATACCACAGCCAGCAGGTCCATCTGATGGCGGTGAAGCGGATGACAGCATACCACACCCAGCAGGTCCATCTGATGGCAATGCAGCAGATGACAGCATATCACAGCCAGCAGATCCATCTGATGACAGTGAAGCAGATGACAGCATACCACAGCCAGCAGGTTCATCCGATGGCAGTGAAGCAGATGACAGCATACCACAGTCAGCAGGTCCATCTGATGGCAGTGAAGCAGATGACACCATACCACAGTCAGCAGGTCCATCTAATAGCAGTGAAGCAGATGACAGCATACCACAGTCAGCAGGTCCATCCTATGGCACTGAAGCAGATGACAGCATACCACAGTCAGCAGGTCCATCCAGTGGCACTGAAGCAGATGACAGCATACCACAGCCAGCATGTCCATCTGATGGCAGTGAAGCAGTTGACAGCATACCACAGCCAGCATGTCCATCTGATGGCAGTGAAGCCACAGCCAGCAGGTCCATCTGATGGCAGTGAAGCAGATAACAGCATACCACAGCCAACAGTGGAATGTCAAGAAGATGTGGATTGCTGTCCTCCTCAACACCATGAAGGACTTGAACAGACACCATTAATCAGAAATGGTAGTGATGAGGAACTCTTTAGGAGCCCGAACCATGCAGCAGAGGGCAGTATCAAAATACCCACAGAGCGGGACACTGTCATTGAAGAGCCCACTGCCATCAGCTTTGTAAGTGCCCTTAAAATTCCAGGTGTGTTGGAGTTTTCCCTCTTCTTACTATTTGCCAAGCTTGTCAGCTACACTTTCCTTTACTGGCTACCACTGTTCATTCCCAACGTAGCACATTTAGATTCAAAAGTTGCTGGAGATATATCTACGCTCTTTGATTTTGGAGGAATTTTAGGTGGGATAATTGCAGGTATAGTTTCTAACTACACGGGAGGTAGAGCGGCAACCTGCTGTGTGATGCTCATTGTAGCAGCTCCCATGTTGTTCCTGTATAACAATATCAGTCAGAATGGAATTGGAACCACAATTCCTATGCTGATTGTGTGTGGAGGTCTGGTGAATGGTCTATATGCTCTCATCACTACAGCCAGCTCAGCTGACCTGTTTCAGCTCCTGCTTCACATCTGGAATACATTTTGGATCGCACCTGGTTTCTACAACAAGCTTTCTGTACTTTTTAAGGGACCAAGATGGGGACCAGGAAAGCTAAGACTGGGTCTTCCAGAGGAAATTCCCAAGGTTTGCTGTACTTTGAAAGTAGAACCGGTATACCTGAAGAAGAAACAGTAATTCTTCAGATATGGGACTGATGCACAATTATCAGTACAAGCAGAGGTCATTGTCACCTTTTCATGCAAATGTCCGAGAGCAGCGAACAAGACATGGTGGTTACATTGGTGAAACTGGTGGACTTTCAAGAGAAAAAGAGCGACCTTTGGAACATTACAGTTTGAATGATGAGCATAGCACTTCATACACACACCAATCTCATACACACCCCCACCCTCTCTCATACATACACCACACCTCACACATCTATACTACAATGCCTACCTTCCCACAACAAGCTCTACTACTATCTACCCTTTTAATATCCCTAACCTACATTACCCAACTTAGCCTCCACACTAATACATACCTACCTCTAACCACACACACCACCACCTCACACCCCCAGATATATCCCACTCATATTCACAGATCTCTCCAGAACTTTACTCCTCCAGCCCATCCAATCTTTTCAAACTCTCCTTACTCCCTATATCACCATCTCCTCACCCCACTCTATCTACTTTCTCTAAGACAACCCCCAAAAACATACTTCCGTTTATCCTCTACTTTTCTTCAATCAGCTCCTCTCTCATATCTCACTCTCTCTGTCAGGTGACATCCACCCTAACACAGGCCCAACCCCTACCTGTACCCACCCTAACCCAAGTTCTAATCAACACAAACACAAGACTATCTGCCTCATGACCCTAAATGCACAAAGCCTCCATAATAAAATCCCCAGCCTTCATGCCTAGCTCTCTTATAACCAGCCAGACATAACCGCTGTCTCTGAGACCTGGCTTAAACCCTCCATCAGAGATAATGAAATCCTTCCTCCAGGCTACCACATTATACGTAATGATAGAACTCATAGAAAAGGAGGTGGCATAGCAATTATCTACTCCTCCACTCTCACTTTTACTCCATTGACCAACCCCATCCCAACATTTGCCAATGCAGAAGTGACTGTAGGCTTTCTAAAACTTAACAACTATAAATCCATCTCCATCTGCTCCATCTACTTCCCACCCGGAGACAATACCAAAACTCTGGAAGACATCCTCTCTTGGTTTAACTCAAACATCAAATATGAAACCTACATTCTCGGTGATGTAAATATTAACTGGACCTCCTTCCTCATAGATACCCCATCTCACTCTATCAACCTCTACAATTTCACCCAACTAATAGACCTCCCTACTAGGCCAAAGATGGTTCCCCCGGTACCATCTTAGACTGGATATTAACAACACATCCCAACCATATCTCGAAAGCTGGTGTAATACCAGACCCCCTAGGCACTACTTACCAGCCTTCACTGACCGCCTATCCTCACACATAGAAAAACAACACATTTTCAAACAATCCCGTAACCTATCTTCCTTCAACCCCGAAATCTTCTCTGAATGCCTCAAGGTTACTAATTGGTCCCCACTGAAAATCCTTCCACTAGATAACGCCGTCACATATTTTAACCAAACCTTCCTTACCTTACTTGATAAAGTAGCCCCTTTACAAACCAAACGTATTAAAACAAATTCCTGCCCCTGGCTATCTCAAGAAACTAAATTGATAATCACTCAGAGAAACAAAAAGTGGAAACTGTACCAAAAACAGAAAAACCCCACCACCCTCCAAGAATATAAACATCTTCGTAACCTGGCCAAAAAATCAATAACAAAAGATCGCAAAAACTACTACAGCAGTCTGCAATACAAACACCCAAACAATCCAAAGAAATTCTGGACATCCATCTCTTCAATACTCAACCCTGGTAATACTTCCAACCCCTGCCCCAATCCCAACCTCTCAAGTCTTGAAACGGCCACTAACTTCAACACACTTTTCATTGATTGTATAGCTAAATTATCCTCCACTTTCCCCAATCCATCCATCATTACTAACCCCTCACCCTGCACCCCAAACCCTCTCTCTCACCCCCCTCCTCCACCGCTATTCTCACTTAAACCTGTCTCCACCTATACTATAAAAAGACTACTGCAAAAGCTAAAACCATGCCGCAATGCCCCTGACAACCTTCCAGCAAATGTTCTTCAAATATCAGCCGAATCTATAGCCTATCCCACATCCATCCTCATTAACAGATCCATTCAGGAATCCTATGTACCAACCATCTGGCGTTATGCATACATAATTCCTCTCCACAAAGGTGGTAAGAACACAGACACTACCAACTTCAGACCCATAGCTATACTCTCTCCTCTCTCTAAAATTCTAGAGAAAGCCATCCACTCCCAGCTCATGCCCTACCTAATCCAGCACAAACTCCTCTCTCCCACCCAGCACAGCTTCCGCCCAGGCCACAGCACCATGACAGCCCTCATTTCCTTACTCGAAACAGTCAACCTAGCACGTGAGAGTGGCAAATACTTATCTTCTCTTTTTCTTGACCTCTCAAAGGCATTCAACGCTATTTCCCATTCCCTCCTCCTGTCTCAGCTCTCACACTTGCATCTATCTCCCTCAACCCTAGACTGGTTCTCCAGCTACCTTTCCACGCACCAGCAAGCTGTACAATGGAAAGAGTCAACCTCCCCTTTCTTACCTACACCCACAGGAGTTCCCCAAGGATCAGTACTTGGCCCTCTGCTCTTCAACATATTCATTAACAACTTTCACTTCTCCATCTCTGAAGCCTCAGTCATCCAATACGCAGATGACTCCACTATCATCTGCTCAGCCTCCTGCCCCTCCAAACTTCTACTTAATACCCAAACAGCCTTTTCCAAAATTGAATCATGGATGCAATCTCATCACTTGGCCCTAAATGCCAACAAAACAAAGCTAATGATATTTACTCCCACTAAAATTTCCCAGTTCCACAAAGTCCAATTTTCCATCAAAAGCCACAATAACACCCCTCTTGAAATCGTTCTTAGTACCGAACTACTTGGCATTACCATCGATGAAAACCTAAAATTCGACTCCCACATCCTCTCAGCAATCAAAAAAACCCACCAGAAAATCGGCCTCCTCTACAGACACAACTACTACCTTACTCCATTTTCCCGTCATACCCTTGCATCTACCTTCCTTCTCCCCTCTCTCTTGTACGGTGCTCCCCTATTCTCCAACCTACAACTCGGACTCCGTGCTAAACTTGAGGCCTGTTACAACAAAATCTGCAAATTTGCAACCAATTCTAAGAACTCTTCCCATCACTGTCACTCCCTACACACCCTAAACTGGCTAGAACTCCACAACCACCTAAAGTACCTACAACTTACAACAGCCCACAAACACATCTTTAAACCAGCAGAATGCTCCTCTCTTGCTAAATCTCTAACACCCTACACACCTACCCATACCCTGAGATCCACAGGCCAAAACCTCCGCATGTACACAAACCCATCCACCCAACTGGTAAACTACTACTATCCCACACTATAGCCAAACTATGGAACAATCTCCCCACACCACTACATAATATACCTAACCACAACCATTTCAAATCCATACTTCTCTCCCATCTCTCCTCCAAATGGGAATGTCCTTCACATGCTCCCACCTAAAACTCCCACACTACTAACTCCACACCTAAATCATCATTTCTCTGCCTACTTTAACTTAATTCAGAGATCTTGCTCAGAACACCTTTTCATAAATCTTTTGCATGCATGCCTCTGGCCTACCTTACTCATATTCTCAAACTTTCATTGTTTGTTTTTCTTATCCATTGTACCCATAATATTGTTTTCCTCTGTAATATTGTTAATTTGTCTCTATTCGTATGTATTTGTATGACCTAATGGTTAATGGTTGTTTGGGGCTTTTCCCCTCGGGTAATTCTTACCCAGCTGGACCAACCCGGTTAACAAATGCAAATAAATAAATATATATATATATATATATATATATATATATATATAGATCTACTTTACAAGTACAAAATTTCAATTTACCTGAAACTCATAACACCGAGATGAAAAGGCTGACAGCACCAGCCCACTGACGTCCTTGAACACTGACATACCACGCCAGATAAGTAACCTCGTGGCCATCCTAAACCAAAATGCAAACTGAAAGAAAAAAAAAACACCCATGTAGGGGGCTTTGTCCCACACACCCCCTATGTGGGGGGGTGCACCACCCACACACTCCTTAACTAAATATACCAACTACCACAGGTGTAAAGGGTAAAGTTCAACAGGAAGACCAAGTGGTTACTTACCTGGAGTGGAAAGTCAGTGATCCAGGACATGGCCTTTTCGTCTAGGCATTTTCAAAGTCAGGTAAGTGAACATTTGGGTTTCTGAAGGGAAGATATATAGGGTCTATATTAAATCAGTGAACGCTTAAAAAAGTGAATGCTGATTTATCGACCCCATGTAAGTGAAAGCTTACAATCCTGAACACTCGGAACAGCAAATTTTTTCCCAGGCAAAAAAATCGCTGTTCTAACAAAAAAAACAATAAAAATAAAAACTCCAAAACATTACATAAAGTAGGAGGCTTTGCCTCCCACATCTGCCGATGTGGGGGGGATGTGCCCACCACCCCCCTAACTTAAATTTACTAACTCCGAGATCGCACTACAGTGACAAAAATGGCAAAGTAATGGAGGCAGCCAAGCGATTTCCTTCCCAGGGAAAGAAATAAGTTATATGCTGTTTTGCTATTTTGCTGTTTCGTGCTTTCAAGTTCAGTCAAGATGCATTTGAAGGATTGCATCTTCGATTATATAATAGGAACCCTATATATATATATATATGTATGTGTGTGTGTATATATTTTTTTTATATGTAGCACATCTGTACGCCAAGACATGCACATACAAAAGCATTTCATTTCTTTTGTTTGACAACAGAAACAGCCTATGCTAAGTAGCCTGTCCGTTAAAGTGTACTTAATTGTCTACCCCTCCACAGCCTTTCTTCACCTTTTCCTTGCCTCTTTTAAGGAAGGCATGGATTTTGTTTGCCTATTCTGGTATTTAATTCATGGGACAACAATCCTGTCTTTGAATAAATGTTTTCTCAAATGCAAGAAGTAGCTGACTAATACAGTCTGCTGCTTCTACCCACATTTCCTATTCAGCGGTACGGTTTCAAATGTCCTCAGCATTGTTTTATGCACTTGTATCATGCATGTGTTTCACTTCTATTGTTCATTTGTCAAAAGAGTACTATCTCATTTAGTCATATTCTCTCACACACTTCTTATTGGTTTCAGTTAGAATTGTTCCTACATCCTTTAGCTTGTGTGCCCTCCAGAATGGAAAACATGATCAATGCATTGCCTAACTAGGGCTTAGACTGCACATCATCCAGAGGATTGTAATTATGATCTGTTAACCAACTGCTTCCTTTAGTCCATGGTTTGATTCCATTTGCCTCCTGTATGACTGAGAGAGTCTGTTAATTGCACTGTGCTCCTAGATTTTCTCTAAAATTGGACACGTGTCCTTTTGACTTACCTGACTAAAGAAGTGAGTGCTGTTTGCTTCTGCAAGTCCTCCCCTGAGAACAAAGCAAGCATTTTGTTCACTGACACCATGGCCATCTTATATTGTGCCTTGTGCTTTAGCTTTGGTGTTTTCAATATGGCATCTCCCTTTTTCTGCCATTACTTCCACTCCCCAGTTGATATGTCACACCAGGTTTGTTTCTACAATGAATGAACATTTCTGTCTTACAAACTGTTCAACCATTCAGTGACTTTCTTAGACTCTTCTCCACCATCCTCCAGCGTAATACCAGCATTTGTATCATCAGAGAAGATGCTGACCCAGTTTTCCCTTCCTTCAGACATGTCTGATAGAGCAAACAGAAGAGTACTTCACCTAGGGTCAACTCCTGGAGTACTGGGAGTACTGTACAGATCTCTTCCCTTTATTCCACATGTTGTCCATCTCAAAGCAGTCATTTATGCTCTTCCCTTTAACCAAGCTACAGGCTACTTTCTTTGCTTCATTCCTACCCCAGCTCCTACAGTTTTCCCATCTGTCACTTGGTTGCCCTATTACTGCTATTGTCCCACTGATCATTGCTTGGCCGATTTTAATTTACAGAACCAAAAGCATTGTTAAAATCCAGGTAAACAAACTCTGGCTAGTAATTCACTGTCAAGTTCTAATTTAACCCATTCATAGGATCTTAGGAGATGACTAGGCTAACAGCCCTAGAGCCTTCTTAAGCCTAGACATCCATGCTCCAGTTTTCCCAATTATTAATGCCCACGGGCTAGAATGGTCTTGGAGCACCTACCAACTGCCCTTGTCCATAGCTGTTGATAAGGGCCACAGGCAGCACGTTCAGTTGGCAACTTCTAATTGCCATGAATTTATGTTGATTGTTGTTCTATAAGCTGTTGTTCTAAGCATCCAATGTTTACTTCAGGATTCTCTGATTTTAACTGCTAACGCTGTTAGATTGAGAGGCCTGTAGTTTCCTGGAATGTTCTTCTTCCCTGCTTCTTCTATAAGGGTACTTCTCTTGCAGTCCATTAGTTCTCTGGTACTTCTGCAATCAACTGTGACCCTGGGAACCAATCCATTTTGTCCCAGTGTTTACCCCCCCCCCACCAACCTCTTTTGTAGGTGTGTCCAGGTGTCCATCCTTATTCTTCTTCTTCTTCTTTTGGCTTTTTCCTGGTTAGGGGTCACCACAGCAGATCATCTGTCCACTCATGATTGGCAGTGGAGTTTTACGGTGTCGAGTTGCCAGCCTGGCATCCAACCTTCCACAGAAGGCACACACACACACACACACACACACACACACACACACACACACACACACACACACACACACACACATGCACACACTCAAACCTAGGGCCAATTTAGAGTGTCCAATCCACCTACTGCATGTCTTTGGGATGTGGGAGGAAACCGGAGCATCTGGAGGAAACCCACGCAACCACAAGGAGGACATGCAGACTTCACACAGAAGGCACCCCAGCCGAGAACCGAACCAGAGAACCTCTTGCTGTGAGGTGGCAATGCTAACCATTTCACCACCGCGGCCGCCCATTCTGGTGTCCATCCACTGACATCTAATGTGTGTCATACTTCCCTGTCAGCACAATATTCTCTCTTCCCTCTGTGTCATGGAAGTTGGTGTTATCCTCTCTTAGATAAATAGTTTTCCATCCACCACCTCCGTCCATATCCTGGTGTATCTCCACCACCATCCCATTTCTGGCATAATTATCTGTCATCATAGCATTTTCATCTCCTTTTGCTTCATTAAACTTGAAGGAAAATCAGGCAGTAATATAATTTAGCATGCTATACTAATTCACAAGTCCTTTGGCACAGATCAGCTTATGCAAATGTTTGATTAATTAACAATAGAGTATGTTTAAATGATACAAAAGCTGGCATCAACATTTTTCTTTGCAAGCATGTTATCAAGACTACATATTATTTTGTTCTCATTCACTGGGTAGTTCAATCTAAAATAACTTTTTTTTTATTTTAAAATGGTTATACAGTATATTTCACTCAGGTAAATAACTACTGTTGTAATAAAATTACCAAGCATTATTTTAAAGTGTTTTAAACAAGTAGCTTAATGTATCCAACTGAAGAAAGCTATTCATTCAAAGTTAACCTTCAGTAAACTGTAAATGGATGCTAGCAACTCACGATAAGAAGAGTTAAGGGATGCTAGATCTTCTAATTCATAGGAAGTATCCTGTAGCAAAGTGATGTCCTGAAAGTTTACTGCGCTGTTTTTTTATGATCAAAATTCCGATGTTGCATTTATTTAATTAAGACAGATTGTAATTGCCATGGCAAATGTTTTCTGCCTAATTAAGAGAACTCAAATACAGACAAAAAAAAAAAATTCCTAGTTTTGAAACAGGACTTGTATCAGGCAATATATTTTATATCCCTGCCTTTTAAAGAATTTTGTGCAGCGCTTTCATTTATTAACATACTTTTTCCCCAGTAAAAGGAATGCTGATGCAGCTGCAGGGCGGAGGGCTGAGAGATGAAAATATGTTCTCTGAGGATTTCCACTTGCTTGCTCAGGATAGATTTGAATGATCTGATGTACTCTGTTAAAAAGCTTCAGATTTGAAAATGCAGTTACAGAATTCTAAATGTTAAATCTGAGCAGTATAATATTCATGTTCAGTTATGAAATTAAAAAAAAGTAAATATTTATTGTTTTTCATGGGAGGTAGTAGTTAAGTTTGTATGGTTTAATGGGTTACATTAATTTGCATTCTTGATATACAAATGACAGCAGATGGCAGGGTGGAGATCCAGTGTACACTTAAGCATTGCTTTATGTAGCTCTTTTACACTTTTTTCCTGGCCTCTGTGAACTATCTTCTGTCCTTATATAACATGGCTAAGTTTGTCCCTTTCTTTTTCTCTACTATCTACCTGAAAAGTCTTTGCTCCCCTGCTTGACTCCTTCCCCTGCCTTCCTTATAGCTTTCACGTTTGATGCTCTAACGCCCTTTCTCCTGTCTCTCCCTCTTCCACCCTATCCCCTTTATTTGCACCCTTTTAGGCCCTATCTGTTGCTCTAATCTGTAGTTTCACATTCCTACACAGCCACAATGACCGTGTCTTCTTTAACTTTTGCCTTTTCTCAAATCTTTGTGTCCATATTGCTTAGGTCTAGAAATGTAATGTTAATTATCCACTTTAAAATGGTTATAATCGTTGAATGGTCAAGTCATTCATTTAACCATTACATTTTTATACATTTTAGAGGCTGGTATATATATATATATATATATATATATATATATATATATATATACTGATACCTATAGATAGATATTTAGATTGATAGAAGTGATAATTGGAATCAGCAATGCCTTTATGATTTGTGAGTTAGAGTACGTAAGAATCAAAGATTATGAGCACAAACAATGGCAATCACTCGTTCTGATAACCTGCTAGTCCCAGTTTTTTTTTCCTTCCACGAAACTTGGTAAGGCATTACAAACATCATAGGTGTATGGTCAAATATCTTCAATTCTATTAGCAGTGAAAGCAATCATACCCGTCAGTGTCACAAATCAGATTATAGCTGCCATTTTTTTAAATTTTGCTGATGTTTTTGACTTATATTGTTATGCTAAGCTGACCTTCCCAGTAAAATGCAGGCCACATCTCTTGGGCAATGGAATTGTCGAGATATATGAACAGCAGAAAGTCTGGTTTTGTGTTACAACAGTAAGTCTGTCTACATATTGACATTGTTCTGGACATTTAGGTGATATGTGCACATTTTCTGAAGGACATTGCACTTACTGGATTATGAAAAAATAATTAAATGTAAGTTTCAATTGAAATTAAAAGACCTTTATTTCAGATGAGCACTGAAAGCAAAATTCATAAGACAGTATTGATAGCACATGTCTAGTTCTTTAAATAAATAGTAGACAAGTTAAGCCATTAACCAAGTCGTTAGTAAAGTTTGTTCATTCTAAGAAGGATGCAAACAATTTGGACAAACTAAAAATAGAAGTAGGCCCTAGGCTATGCTATTAACTTGCATTCTGTATATAAACTAGAAGATGCATTTGGCATCATAGGTATAAAAACAGGAAACCTTTCAATAAAGAGTCTAGCTACAATGACAGTATGTTACATCATGGCAAATATATTATACAAAATGCACAGTGAGGGGAAAAACTGAAATAATAGATCATAAATTCTTTTCTTAACCAAACTTATGTTACATCATGGCAAATATATTATAAGAAATGCACAGTGAGGGGAAAAAAACTAAAATACTACATCATAAATTATTTTCTTAAACTTCTGTATAAGAAGCATTTTCACTATAAAGTACATGAAGAAGTGAACTATTTTATTTATGCAGAGCAGCAGTGAAAAACAAAGAATGTGGAAAATTATGACTATGCATATTAAATTCGTAGGCAGAAGAGTAATTAATATCTGGAGACCCATAACTGTGAAACATTAAACGAAGATGCAGGACAGTGGGGGCATGGAATCAAACAAGATCACTGAAAAAGAGTATTAAGATGTAATCATCTAAGTAAATATTTTGTAAATGGAAAATATATTATATAAATATATTTCTTCCAGCAACTCTATTCAGCTGTTTACATCTTGGCAATACAACGATGCAGCAATTAGCACTGCTTCCTCACGTTGCATGGTTCACCAGTTTTGTTGTCAGCTGGGTTGCTTTCTGAATTGTCTGCACATCATCAAAGGCTCTATTTCTCTAAACTTCCAGTAGATGTCCAAGAAGAAGTGTGTGTGTGTGTGTGTGTGTGTGTGTGTGTGTGTGTGTGTGTGTGTGTGTGTGTGTGTGTGTGTGTGTGTGTGTGTGTGTCTGTGTGTGTGTGTGTGTGTGTGTGTGTGCGTGCGTGCGTGCGTGCGTGCGTGTGTGTGTGTGTGTGTGTGTGTGTGTGTGTGTGTGTGTGTGTGCGCATGCGTGTGTGTGTGTCTGCGGGCATCTGTGTCCCCTGTGATGGTTGAAGTGTGAATTGTATGCCTTCTGCCCACTGAATGATAGGCTCCAACTCCCATCTGACTCTGTATTGTGTTAAGTAGGTAACTAGAGAATGATTGAATGAATGAATGAATGAATGAATGAATGAATGAATGAATGAATGAATGCGAGAAATGCGAATCCTTTTACTACCCATTTTCACTACCTATCAGGTATAATTTTAGAGATGTTGTTTGTAGAAGTCTAAAGAATAGTCACTGCACCTTTCTAATCAATATATCAGTTCAATATATTAAGAGCTATCATGGAAGAGTGATCTTCACTTCTATGATGCCATCTGCAGGTTATACAATAGTATCAGCATCTGTAGAGATATGAGGTTTCCATAGCTGCAAAGATAAGAACCATTAAATGTGTTCACAGCCAACAGTGAAAAGCTGGAGCAGAAAAGAGTTAAAGATAACCAAAATATAATGGGGGGCAGCGCAGTAACAGTTTATCAAATCCCTCAGCTGTCTACTAGGAAAAGACCGTATTTAACGTAGGTTCATAGGTAGGTACTAGGCTATTGGCCCTAGGGCCTATATAAGCCTATCCAAAAGGTACCCTGGCTTTCACCACCCAAGAAAATTATTTTCCTGTACCATGTCGAGTAGAGCCACAGAAGTGATCCCCGGGGTGAATTTCCTATCTCCCATCCAATTATCAAGATTTTTCTTGAAGAGTGCTAATGAGGAGCTTTGTTTGATATAGATAGGTAGTTTGTTCCAGAGTATGAGAAGTCTCTGGGGCAGGAATCTATCCCTTCAGTATGTTCTGTTTATTGTGGTGACAAGGTTTAAGTCGCTAGAGCATGTAGCTTGGGGGGATTGGGATTTCTTTAAGTGGAGCATGTCCAAAATCTCTGGGTTTGACATAGCTTTGTATGTTAGGCAGAGATTGCCTCTGAGTAGGTGATATGTGACGGAGTAAAGCTGCAGTTTTTTGAGAAGGTCTGCGTAGGGCATCTGATTGAGACCGGTAATCCTCTTTGTGAGGTATTTCTGCGGCCTTTCCAGTCGTTGTAGATGTCTTGTGAGGTGCATACCAAAAGAGGCACTGTACTCTATAATGGGTCTAATGAGTGACGAGTAGAGGGGAACAATGACCTCTTTTTTCCTGGATGAGAAACCCTTTGTGATGAGGTGTGCCACATAGAAGGATTTCCTGACCACTGTGGTGATGTGATTATCAAAGGAGAGACTACTGTCCACCTGTGTCCCAAGGTCTCTTATCACACTTTCAGTGTTAAGTAGACTACCGCCTATGGGGTAGTTCATGGGTACAGAGTTTTTACCAAAAGGGATGACAATGCACTTTTTGGCATTGAGCTTGAGGCCATGGCTTTGAAACCAGGCATCTGTCTCCATGAGGCCCTTTTGTAGGATGTCCACATTGTTTGGAGTTTTGATTATGGCTCCTAGTTTGCAGTCATCTGCAAACTATGTTAGCCAAAGACCTTCTGTGTTAGCCTGTACTTCAGAGAAGTAGATACCAAACAGGAGAAGACCCAGGACTGAACCCTGTGGTACTCCACTTGTCACTGGTCTGAAGTTGGATTTGGAATCTGCTACTTTCACACCATGGGTTCTGTCAGTGAGCCAGTTGGCAACCCATCTTGTGACATAGGGATTTATACCCAGTTTAGTGAGTTTATCTATAATTCCAGAGTGGGGATGCTGTTGAATGCCTTGGTGAGATCTAGATAGGCTGTGTGAACCACCATACCCTCATCTACGGCTTTGGTAACCATTTCAAAGAAGTCTATCAGGTTTAGGAGACATGATCTGCCTTTTACAAACCCAAACTGGGTGGGGTCCAGAGTTTGGAAATTACCAATGTCATTGTTTATAAGCTCCATGATGATACGTTACATAGCCTTGCAGACCAGGCTCATAAGGCTCATGGGGTGGTAGTTCCCGGGGTCTATGGTGGCTCCCCCTTTTTGGAGTGGGCTAACTGTCACTGTGCACCATTCAGTGAGGAAAGCCTGTTGGCTGAAACTGGTCTGGGTTGTTTATTACATTTAAATAAAAACTTATGTATTTAATTTATTAGCCTCTTTTGATGCTTTTCACTGAATTTGGTGCTGGCAATTTTGTCTACTTGTACTGTTTCCTGCCTTGCACCTGGGTCCTACTTGCAGAGAGTTTCTTTCTGACTCTGTATATTTAGTGCCATTGTGCTGTAACCCAGAGTAGATCTGAGTGTTGCCATTGAGATTCTTGACATAGCTATAGAATGCTTTGTGGTTGTCTTTAGAGTCAGTGGCGATTTTGTTTTCATAACTAGCTTTGGAGGATTTTATGAGGGATCTCAGCTTCTTACTGAGGCTGAGCAGGGACTCCCTCCAGTCATGGGATTTAACTTTTTGCAACAGTTTCTTTCTTCTGTTGTAGAGTTTGTTTATGGCAGGGGACCACCAGATTGGCTTCCTTTTTTTGGAGGATAGCATCTTGGTTCTGTTAGGGATTGCACAATCCATGCACTTGTGTAAGTGCTTATAAAGTGCATTTGTGTAGGATTCAGCAGTCATACCTCTATTGTCCATCAGCATGGGTGTCGTGACGTTTGACACTTCTCTTAAGAAGCGTGAAGTTGGCTTTGGAGACATTTTTTATGGTGGTTTCCCTAATGGGGGGGTGGGGGTGGGATGTGGATGTCTAGGGTGATTAGCTTGTGGTCAGATCTGACCAGCAAGGAATTAACCTCTGGTGTGGAGCACCGGTTGCCCATGTTGGTAATGACCAGGTCACTGCTGCCACAGGTGGGGGTGTGGATAAGTTGATCCAAGGCATTGGAATTTATGAATTCCATAAAATGTTGAGCACAAGAGTTGGTACATGAGTAGTTTTCCTAGTTAATGGTGGGGGAAGTTGAAATCACCCATTATTAGAGTGTTAGGTTGTACCCTAATATTTTCCAGTGTATCAAGAAATGAGGAGTGGGAATTCTGGAGCATGGTGGGGGATCTGTAGCAAGCTATAATTTGGATTGCGATCTTGCCCAGAGTTAGTTGCACTTGGATAATCTCGGATGCATTATGCTGAACAACTTGCCTGGAGGTGTGGATATCCTTAATGAATATGGACACGGCTCTGCCTTTAGTGTTTTGGTCCAGGTTAGGTGGCCGAAAGATGTGGTATGAATTAAAGCCTGGTAATGCAGGGGTACTCTCTGGAGCCTTGAACCAGGTCTCTGTCACTGCACTGATGTCAATGTTCTCCATTTTAAGGAGTGCCTCGAGTGAGTGCAGTTTGAGGTTTAGACTTCTAGCATTGAGTAGCAATACCCTCAAATTCTGCTTGCTTGTACCAGTTACGGTGGTGAATTTGTCATTTGAACCTTGCCTAAAAAAGGCACTATAGGAGTGGCTAGAGCTTTAGCCAGTATGCGAAATCCCACAGGTGACAGGTGCAGGCCATATCTGGCAAAGCATCGTGGTTTGTCGATCATGTCATCCCAGGTAGACAGATACTGGATCCCCTTAGAATGACACCAGAAGCTTAGCCAATTGCTGAAGTCAGTCATGTTGTCCTTGTACTGTGGTATCATTCTGGGTGATGGCATGATGCTACTCAGGGCTAGGGTCATACCTGCCTCGGCTACAAGATCGGACAGCTCCTCCATGTCCCTTTTCATGTAGTCCAGGGAGGTATGTCTCAGGTCATTCACACCAACATGGACAATAACAGAGTCATATTTGTACTTGTTGTGGAGTGACCTGAGTGCATGCGTTATGTGGTGGATCCTGGCACCAGACAGGCAGCTGACAGTAACTTTCTCCTTGTTTAGCCTGGTGAGTGGAGCATCAGTGTATCTGACTATAGAGTCACCTATGACTAGAGTGTTGGGTATGTTGTTATGCCTTATGGGCTGTGGTTGAGTGGCACACTGAGTTTGTGGGCTATGTGTCATTTGGGTTGTGTTGGGGGGTGGAGGTTGCTTGTGTTTCTGTTTTGCAGGACCCTGTTGCTTGGGCAGGTTTTTACTGAGAGCCTCTGCAAATGTAGGTGTGTGTTTTTTGTTTCTATGTGTGTGTTTTGGTAGTGTAGGTTTTGAGGGGCTATGTCATGAGTGTGGTGTGGTGCAAGTGTTTACCTTCTCCTCTTGACTGTCTAGTCCAGGCTTGGGTGAAGACAGCTTTACTTCCAGTTTGGCTACATAAGTGCATCTCTCACAGGTTGTAGTGTTGGGTGGTAGGAGGAGAGGGTTGTCTGTGTACATGAGGCAATTGCTGCATTGCCCCAAGATGCCCAGATTCATCAGGTAGACAGGAGAAAATAGTGGGAGCTTAGACTTAGACTTCAACTTGATCTTTTATGTAAATTTCATCTACAGTAGCCATAGCTCTAAATCTCTAAAACCTCTAGGGGAAATCAGTTCAAATACCCATAATGCTTTGAATTGTACAAAACTGCTTTACAATCACCTTGGATCTCTGGTCTGATAAATAGTGGGTACATCATTTATTATCTCCTCTAGAAACAAGGAAATTACACCTTCAAATCCACCCTATTGCATTGTCTGTGTACATAATGGTGGCAAAGGTCCATATAGTTTATAAAGTGCATCTTGTATTTTGTTTTGTTTCACCTCTTGCTTTCCTGTTACACATTCCATCAGTGATTTCTCTTCCATTAATTAGCACTATGTCAGAAGCAAGTTTATTATTATTCAGCTTAGTTCAGCAAGACTGGGAGGGTTGTAATACTCTTCATACAGACCTGAATGCTATTATCAACATCCAAAAACTGAAAGTAACATGTCTTCATAAAATGTAGACATGCAAATAAATTTGCCCCTTTCACTTATTAATTTATGCTCAAACCTGAATTTTGTATGGAAGGCAGGACCTGAATCTTACGTTGTAATGTATTTATTTGCATAACTGGATCACTTCAACTGATCATTAACTATCGTAGTTGGGGTCAGCATCAAAAGAATCATCCCAGTAAGTGAAGGATGGTCACATGGTCTAGTCTCCCTAGAAACTGCAGTTTCATAGTGAGTTCTTAGAATTCCTTCAAGTGATTCCAACAATTTCCACAGCCTTATAGGTTCATAGTACTTACTAGGCTATTGATCTGTGAAGTTCTTAAGAAGCCTAGATTTACCTTACGTTCCCATGGTAGTTTTTGCCCTTATATTTTTTGTACAAGGAGAAAGGTGAGCAGAGCAAAGATCTGTTGGGATGTTTACATGTTCCCCCTATCCATGAGGGACAGGGGTGTTAAGTCCATGGTGCATGTTCAGTTACCCACTGATTCATCCAAATTACATTTGAATAGAGTTAGAGAAGTATTTTGCTTCATGGGAAGTAGAAGATAGTTATATAGATGTGGAATTCTCTGATAAATGCCAGTTGTACCAACATATTCTATTTATATTGCAGAAGACATTGAAATCCCTTCAGTGTGTGTTTGTGCCATAAATGGACATACAAATGTATAATAGGTTTGACAGGCTAGGTTCTGCTGAGGCTGTGTATGCAAGGCAGTAGTCTATACAATAACAAGAGGAGGGACAGGGCTTTGAGATGGTCCATATAGTTTTCATGATCTAAGCCCTTGATTTTCTTAGCGAGGATACATTGTGATCATTCTAGCTGTGACAAGTTTATGGGCAATTACATACTGAAAACGGTGTCATACTCAGTGGTCAGTGTAATGAGTGCTGAGTATAGTTGAATGGTTATATCCATGGACCAGGACACTATACCTTTAGATGTAAGTTGTAATTACCTTCTGTAAGATAAATCAAGTGGCTGGGTGCAAACTTCCAACATTATGAGGGTAGAAGACATGACTTTTCCTTATCCCATTTTCAATTCATCTTATGAAGTAAGTTGCTGGTGCTGGCATTTAAATGGAATCAGTGTATCTTTGCTTATGTTGTCTTTTTCTGGTTGTTGGTAACTAATTCTCAAAAACTTGTTCTTATGTTGACAGAACTGAAAAAATGTTTTCTCTTATGTAAGCACCAGCATGTTTAATACCAAAACTTGTTCTTGTGTTAATAGCATTGAAAATATGTTATCTCTTATGTAAGAATGAGCATTTTTTACCAAATATTGTAGTTGTGATGGATTTAACTTTTCCTAGCATGCAATATCCTCAGAGAGTATTACATTAATCCTATGGTGAAGTGGGCACATCCCTCCCACCGTGGTGTGAGGGAGCCTTTGCCCAATATGTAAGGAAGTTTGCGTGCTTTTTATTAACTGCTTGCATCATTCAAGAAATTCTTTGTTGCTGTTGTGGACAATGAGAAAAATATTGGCAAACAATATTTTAAACAATATTTTGAACAAGTGTCCATATTTATCTATGTACAAGTGCATTTATAGATATATAGATAGCTATAGATATAGATGTGTGTGTGTGTGTGTGTGTGTGTGTGTGTGTGTGTGTGTGTGTGTGTGTGTGTGTGTGTGTGTGTGTGTGTGTGTGTGTTTATACATGCAAGTAAATCATAGCACTTGGTTGCCCACTTCAGTTCACAGTTGGATTGCCTTTTGCGTTGTTTCTGAGTGTTCTCAATGTGTATGTCTGTTTTTTATATTTTTGAGTAGAGTAGAGACTTGTGTGTCTGAAGTGGAAGAGGGGGATGAAAGAGGATCTATGGGGTGGTGGAGTTTATTGATGGGAGATTGTGAAATTCTTTAAGGAAATCTGGGAAATGTTTTGTTGTGTCACAATTAATGGTATTAGTAATGAGGACGTCATTAAGAGGGCTTCTTCCTGTGGGATGGTTAACTGCCTTCCAAGTGTTTAGGAGAATGTAAGAGAGTGGCTGGTTGGTTAGTTTGCTTGGAGATTGCTAATGTACCTTCAGAAGGACTACTTGGCTAGATTATGTAAGGCTTTAGAGGAGGCTTAGTTCTTGGTTATGGGAAGTTTGTTTCCCTTTTTGTTATGCTGCATCTCTTAGAATAAGAAGATGCTTTGGTACACTGAATAGTCAGTCAGTTCTGATGGGTTTGTAAATTTTTTAGAAAATTGGAAAAAAACTGTCATGCAGCTGGAGAACAAAAGTTGGTTAAGCTAACAGCTACTGTATTAGGGTGATTTAAGTAGAGTATATGGTCCCAGTTGTGGGCTGTGAGAAAGTTTTTGAGTTGTCAATATTAGTGCTAGAATGGATTCTAAAGGTTTTCAGTATTGGTTTTAGATTTATACAGTTGTTGAAAATTGTAAAAGTGATTGGGCAGTGGCCACTTATAGAACGTGGGAGAATGTTTATGTTAGGATAGAGTTTTGTATGTTCACAATAATGAGGTGTTGTGTAGAATGTTTAGAAAATCTGATGTTTGTTATGTTTATGAGTTCATGGAGATCTAAGATGGCTTGGAAAGTACACATGCCAGATGAAAGTGGGCCAAGATAGTTAAGGCTGAAGTCACAGATAATGACTATGTTGTTATTTTTGGGACAATTATTCAAGATATTAATTATGAGTGGTATAAATTTGTTTAGGGAAGAAGGGGGTGGCAGATGGGCTTTAGCAATCTGTAATGGTTTTAATGGCTTATGTTACACATTACTCCATCCCTTGCACATGCTATGAATGCTGTTAGCCAATGCATTTTGGATTTGGTGTACAAGACCAATGACAATTAGAAAGTTTTTATAGCCATTGAGTTAAGCAGTTTAGTATGCATGATCCATTGCCTCAACAGCAACTATTACTTTCAACTCCAAAAGGCTTACATCTGAACTCATACATAAAAGGCATTACATTGGAATCAATACACAATGGGCAGAATAGAAAGTTGTCGTAAAAGCATTGTAAAAAAACTGCAAAGAGTTTTTAACTCTTGAATTTTTTACCCTTTTTATTTGCATACTAAACAATGATATACATTTTCCCAAATCAAGTTCAAGAATTTAATTCTCTGTGGAGATTTCATGGCTGCTAGTTTGCAAAAATCTTCATAGCTCTGTTAGTCAGATGCAGATATTTCTGAGGTCCTTTGCATTATGTATGGTGAAATTTAATTTCTGTATGGTTTGCTCTTTTGTACGTTCAGAATTAGGATGAGTATGGAAGTATTCCGCGGTGGTGCAGAGGTAGCATTGTTGCCTCACAGCAAGAGGTTCTCCCATTCAATTCTCGGCTGGAGTGCGGGGAGTGCCTTCTGTGTGGAGTCTAAATGTCCTCCCCGCAGTTGGCTGGGCGTTCGAAAGACATGCATAGATGGACGTGCCTTCATTGAAGGTTGGACGTCAAGCTGGAACCTCGGCATTCATGAAAATCTACTGCCAATCATTAGCGGACCGGAGTTCCACTGTGGCGACCCCTAACCGGGAAAAGCCAAAAGACAACAACATTACAGAATGGAAGTGATTTTACAGAAAATACTCTGTGATATAAAGGAAAGATTGTGACTATGTCTTACTGGAAGAGGCCAACAGTGATATTCAGGCAGTGCATTAACTATGTTATGCAAGAAAGGTATCACAGTGCCATGCAAGGATGGTATGAATAGTGTTGTGCAGGAAGGGCCTCAATAGCCCCATTTGGGATAGGTGCCAACTATGTTATTTTGGAGGGTACCAACAGTGTCAAGCAAGGATGGATTATCTGTGTTAGGCAGGAAGGAGCCCAACACTGCCATAAAAGAACAATGCCAATAGAGTAATGCAGGGAAAGCCCTTCAGTGCCACTATACTAACATGTCTTAGGCTAGTTACATCAAAATACAATTTTTGACTGGCTTTCCAAGATGGCTACATACTGATCAACAGATTAACTTTGACTCACCCAGGGTGAAAAGAGAAACTGAAAGACAAGGGCTGGGAGCTCTGTCACTTTAGTAAATTCAGTTACTGGCTAGTACGTACATTGCCCGGATCCCAGCAAAGAAGAAACTAAGATCCTGAAAGAAAATCAACTAGAAAAGTTGAAGGTAAAACACGACTGAGAAGAATTCTGCAAATGCTCATCAAAAAGCACTTCAAGCTCAGCTTTGTTGCAAGACATGGCTTCCAGTACTCTAGAGCTGATTAAAATGAATGGAACACTGAAGGAGTATATCAAATCAAGTAACAAAAGGATGAAAAAAATGGAATACGATTTAAACAGATATTCAGATGAGTAGATAAAATTGCAAAAATCAGAGATCAAATAAAGAAAAGCTTGACTGAGTATGAAACTTGTTCAAGAACAGATGACTGAAAAAATGGTAGAATTAGAGGACAGAGCACATAGGGAAAATCTCAGATTGTCTGCTGTACCAGATACACTGGAAGGAACAGACTATATTCATTTTATAAAGGCACAAATAAGCAACTGAACTGATACTACAGCAGGATATGTTAATTGAAAGGGCACATCATGGCCAAACCTGGCCATAATAAAGCAGCTAATACCTGTATTAGTAAAGATGCAATCCTGCCAGCAGAAAGAGTTGATCCTGATACAACTGTGTCAAAGGTCAAATTATTAAAGTTAGAGACAGTAGAGTATTTGTGAAAACAAATTATTCATTGTACATCAGGCGGAAGAGAAATACGTTTATTCCAGCAATCAGGGAATGGTAAATGGCAGATGTGAGAGTCAAGCTGCTGTATCCAGCTGTCTTCAAAACATTTTTCCTAGAGGATCAAAGTAATTGTTGATGCAAAACAAGCTAAGGAGGAAATAAAAATGTTTCTCCAACAAAAAGTGAGCCATCTAGCAGAAGGGGACTATTCCTTATTCGTCTGATAAGCAAGCACATTGAGAAGCTTTTCCAGTGTAACATTTTCCAGTAATCCAAATAAAAATGCTTGATAAACAGGAAAAAAAAATAAAACAGGAATTGAATAGAAGAATCAGAAGTACCTTGGAAATGAAACAGAGGCTGGAGTTGGGAAATGGAGATGAACATGAAGAAGACCAGCAACACAGAAATTAATGAATAAATGTAAGATTAGAAAGAATTAATCACATTTTTAAAATATGCTATACAAGAAAAAGTAGAAAGAATTGACTTTTGTTGTCTTTGTTAAATTGTAGAGAACTGAAAAGCATTTTCCTCACTTCATGTCATTAATGTTTGGGAGGAGGAATGAAAAGGATAGCTGTACATAAAACAATATCTGTTCTTAGCATTATTTTTATAAAACATTTCATGATAGAAATTGCATGTTTTAAAGTAAAGTATTTTTAGTCATTGTTGTATGTGATAATGCTACTAAAGTAGACAGAGGCCTTTTTTCCTCTTTTTCTTCTTTTTTAGTATTTAGAAATGTAGGCATTAAAATGCAAAAACAGAAAAAATGCTAGACAAAACCATGTGTAACCATGTATTAGCTAATAGGTTGTAATTGTGGGATGTTGAGGTGGGAGGATGAGGTGCAAAAGTACACAGATCATAACAAATGCAGAGCTGATATGTTTTCTTTTACTTTTACATTAGTGAATGCCTGGATTAAGGCAATCTAATAGCAACTTTTAAATAGAAACACATAAATAAGAGAACCCTGAATGTAATAAAATGTTTTCCTTTAGAAATAAATGTTTCAGCTTGTCTTTGCAAGCCTGCAGCTGAGGGCTACATTTCGTTTTTTCCTATTTTTCAATAAAGACAAGCTGATTATATGGTAATAAAAATGTTTTCTGAAAGCATGCAAGTTGCTTTTCACATGGGGGAGGGGAATAAATATAAAATAAACACCAATCAGTGTAAGTATGAACACAAGTAGTAACGTGTCTTAGAATGGATAAACTCAACTTTAGGTTAGATGACACCTGTGTTTGCAGCTGTCTATTTGGGGCAATTGTTCCTGTTAGGAAGGTTAAACTTCATTATTTGAAGGTGTACATAGTTCTGTATGTTTGTATTAAATTAGCAGGCACCTGGGTGTTATGGAGTGTGATGCAAATGGAGATGATAACCAAAATTGTATGAAGGATCAACACGCCAAACATCAGTGGGTTTATTTATCACAAAAGCTGGAAATAAACAGTTAAAAAAAAGCTGTCATATATAATAGTTGGGAATAATGACTTCTTATCATAATGGCCACACTTTCCATATCATCTTGGAATGGAGATGGTCTCACAGGTATAGACAAAAGGAAAGAGCATTTAATTATATTACAAAAAGTAGAGTAGAAATAGCAATGTTTCAGAAAACACATTAGAAAGAACTGAGCATGTGAATTTGATAAACAAAGAATTTCAGGGTGAATATTCAGCAGATTATCAGGGACAAAGGAAAAGAATACTTATATTAATTGCTAGAGGAACTCCAATACTGATAAAAAAGAAAGAAAAAGATATTAATGGTAGACTTCTGGTAGTAAGGGGCTACTGGCAAGGGATGGGGATTATGCTGGAATGTACTTATATTCTACCTAAAACTGCTAATATGGAGCTTAAGAAAATTTTGGGAGAAAAAATTAGCTTTCAGCATTGAATATTACTTATAGGTGGGGACTGGAATTTATTTTGCAACAATGAGGATGTATCTGGGAGCCTTGAAGGGGAAATATAACAAAAGAGGGTATAGAGTTCTGAAAAAAATTATGAGAATATTTGATATGGAAGACCTGGATTCAGTAGTAGGAACTGGGAAGAATTTACACATTATTCCTTAGGTGCAATATCTTTGCTAGATCAGATAGAAATTATATTTCATGAGAACATACGCATGCCTCTCAACTGTTCAGACTCTCACAAAATGTCCAGATTTTTGCCTTTTGTTTTTCATCTGTTCCTCATAAAATTTTTATTTTTTTTGGCAAAACAAGGAGGATCATAGTCACTAAATAATGGCAAGCCATTGAGTTTCAGATTTCATATGCTTCAGAAAATGCATGATAGCACAAATCCTGTTGTTCTATAAATTTTCTAAGTTTATAAGAGCAATAGTTAAAATATGTCCCTATTTTTTGGTCTTTGTCCCCATGCCATCATTTTTAAGCTTTGTTTAGATTTCTTGCCCTAAGAGGCTGAGCGGTATGACGTGTGTATTTAGTTGAGAGCTTTGACACATCCAGTATTTCAGATCATGTGCAAATAATAGCTAAGATAGAAATGCAGGGTAATGAAGTAAAAATGAGACACTGTGTTTCCCCACCTACCCGTTAAAAAGAAAGGAATTTAAAGAATGGGTAGTAAAAATTATGCGGGAGATAATAGGGAAGATAGAAATTATTCCAGAAGTTATAGCTAATGAGTGAAATAAAATAAATATGGAGTTTAAAAATAGGGTAGAAATAAAAGAAAAAGAGATATGGTTAAGAGGTAGCAAGAATTACTTATTTGGGCTGACAACAATTAAAGTATTGTGGAATAAAGGGAATCTCACAGAAGAAGAAGAGGCATAGCTGCAGAGTGCTAAAGAGAAAAAAGGGAGTACCTGGATAATAAGCATCAGTTTAGAAAGATTGCTGTTAAGAGACTGTTTTTTTTTATAAATCTAGAGCACAAAAACTTTTACCACAATGACTTAGGGAACAGAAAGCAGAAAGGATTATTGCCAAACTTAGGGAGCTTATAACAAGAAAAATAACCAGAGACCCTGTAGAGGTATTAGAAACATTTCAGAAATTTTATGAAAATGTGTAATTTTATGAAAATTTGTATAAAGCAGGGAAATAGGGAAATCAAAAAAAAATACAAATGGGAATATTTATGGAAGTCTTAAAATGTGCCAATGTTAAAGGGTGATGAGGCTAAAAAGTTAAGTTAGGAGGAGATGAGATAAAAAATGGTGGTATATAACTAATCTGCAGGAAAGCTCCAGGAAAAGATGGTATTCCAGGGGAAGTTCAGAAGCTATAATGGAAGAAACTAAGAAAGACTAGAAGGTCTTGTTTAACAGTACTTTAAAAGGAGGAGAAGCACCAACATCCTAGAAAAAAAGCTGTGGTGGCTGTTCTTACCTAAATATGGGAAAGACCCATTGGTGCCAGCTTCATATAGGAACATTTACATTTTAAACAATGATTATAAACTATTTATGTCTATAATAGCTAAAAGACTGGCAACCATGTTGAAAAACTTGATAGATCTGGATCAGTGTGGTTTTGTGGAGGGGAGGCAAACATTGACAACATTAATAGAACAATGATGATCCAGAGGGAAGCAGAATGTATGGAGATACCACTGTTGCTAGTGAGACTTGATGCAAAGAAAGCATTCAACAGAGTAAACTGGGATTATATGAGTAGGGCAATGGAAAATGTTGCATTCTCTGATACAATAATAAGGTTAATTAGGAGAGTATATGAGGGTTCCTCTCAGATAAGTTGTGTCTGAACAAAGGAATCAAGCAGAGGTGTTCTTTCCTTTTTGTTACTTGCATTATAACTAGAACCATTGGCAAAGGAAATAATAGATTTGGAAATGTAATTGGTTTGGTAATCGAGGAAAAGTTGGCATTATTTGCAGATGATATTTTGTGTACCTGATAAAACCAGAAAAGGAGATCTCACTGCTGAGGAACATTCTGAGGCAGTTCCATTTTTTTAATATAAAATTAATGAAGATAAAATAAAGGTTATAGTTGTAAACTATGTACCCTGACATGAACTGGTTCAGCAATACCGATCTTTAGCGGGACATGATAAAATGAAGTATTTAGGAATATGGGTTAAATGGGAATCTGTTATAGCAGTTAAGGATATGTGAGAAGAGACTAAAAATAATACAAAAACTGAGAAACTGGAAGGTCTTGCCTATGGATGTGGATAGCAAGATATAAGCAGTAAATATGTTTTTAGTCCATTTTGTTTTATACGGAGGACAGGCATTTGTTTATTAACCAGAAGACAAGTTGTGGATAGTAATAAAGAGTTGATTTTATCTGGGAGGGGAGACTGGCAAGAGTCAAGGAGGATAATTTGATCCTTTAAATAGAACAAGGTGGCTTCAGATTTCTTGATATGAAGGGATATTAAGAGTTACACAGATAAGGCTCTTATAGATAACACAAGCAGAAAGCTACAATTCAAAGTGGAAAGGGGGATTGAAGAATTAAGAGAAATGGGATTTTGGATGCAGATCTTTAAGGAGAGTAATAAAAGTCATACAATATATTATATTCATAAAGTGGCAAAAAGTATACTAAGAACTAAGCCAACATGAAAATTGAGAAAGGAGATTCTGGCTATAGGAATAACTGCAATTAGGGGTACAGAGAATAGGCAATAAGGGACTGAAATCTACTGGAGGAAGCTTACAAAGGAACCAAAGTATTGGGAACAAGTAATTAGAGAGGGAAATGTAATAGAATGAGAAGAGACCAAGAAGACGTTTGAACTGCAGGCTAGAGATTGGCTTTCATATCAGGGATTGATATAAGAGTATATGCAATGAGAAAGGGATAGAGGAATCCTAATTGAAAAACCTGTATTGGTTGAGTTTTTAGTTGAATCTAGAACAGAAGTTGCTATTAAAATGGGGTAATTACTAGGCCATGTAAAATATTGCACTATAAATATAGCAGTCAATCAGTGGATTAGATAAGAAATTCAGAAAGAAACAATGGCAAGACATATGTATTGCTCCCAAATATGCAACAAACTCTAGAAGATATGGGAGTTTTGCTTGGAAGTATTTGCATAGGTACCTCTATACCCCAAGCAGACTCCAAAGAATTTTTCCTCTGGTAGATGGCAAATGTTGGAGGTGTGATGAGCAAGAAAGCGATACATGAGAGCATATATTTTTTGGACTGTAATGAGTTGGCAGACTTTAAGAATTTCCTAAAGACTACTCTGTCAGGAATACTGGATGAGCAAATGAGTGTAACTAAAGAAATTATTTTTTTCAGCTGAGACAAAAGATCTGAATTGTCTAGACATAGTAAAGCCTTGTGGCTGCCAAAAAAGCAATTACTATTAAATGGAAACCAAAGTCTAAAGCAACTGTACTTGAAGTAATGAATATCATAACAGAGATAAAAGAACCAGAAGTGAGATCTTTAAAAAAGAATAAGAGCAAATTACATAAAAAGTGGAAGTTGTGGGAACAATACATGCAACAAATGTTTTGGAAGATGAATGGGGTTTATGAAAAAGCAGACCTTAAACAATTTATGTAATGTTGGATTGATTATATTGTATAGAGGAATATATCTGATGTATAATGTTTGTAAATGTGAATTTGTTAATATGGTTTGTTTACTTTTATATAGATAGATATGTTTGCCTATGTCAGAAGTGATAATTCAATAAAGGTGTTTAAAAATAAATAATTTTTAGAACATATTCCAATATATATTTTAACAAATTAAACTTTTCAGCCTTTAGAAGAATGTTTAACTCTCAACCAGTCTCAGTGCCTATTTGGTTTCCTCAGTGGTCTACTATTTGCACTAGAGATAGATCATGCTTTGAAGACAGTTTTTGCTTTTCTTAAAAATCACAATTTTATGAATCACTGCAAATGACTGTTACAGTCTCTGTTTTCTTCCAGCTAAAATGGTTGCAATGCTTCTAATTGCTTACCTACCTGGAATTTCATCTTTAATGCATTTGCCTTGTAACACATTTTCAATTTTTTCTATAGAAATTTCACTCTTCTGCAAAACACAGGTTTGTGGTTTGGCTACTTAACTAATTATTAATTTTCAGGCTGGGCACTTTCTTATATTTCTTATATTTTTACTTTCACTCCAATCTGTAAATCTGGCAGTCTTCTGCAGTTTTTGTAATAAGAATATTTATGTCTCTGCCAGTTTCTTTCTAACATTTTAGTGTTTGGGTAGCTCTGTCTACTTGCTCTTTCAACTCTGAATAAAATAGACTTGGTGTTATATGTCTGAACTAATTTTCTGAGTTCACAAAGTTTTTGTTGTTTCAGAAATGTAAACTTAATTTTATTAATCACATTTGCAGTTGTGTTTGCTATTTAAAGTTTATAATAATGCATACACTGGAGACAAATGGTATAATTGAAACAGAAACTGTGCCTATTGGACTCCATGAATGAACTAGAACTGGGTATGTTAGCATCTCTTCCTCTAGATTTCTTACGTGTTGCTTATATCTTGACTTTCTGCTATTTGCATTACTTGTTTTGAGTTAATTTTCCTGACCATTACATTCCTTGCCCTTTATTTTTCACAAATGTGAGTCATGTATCTTCACAAGTATTAATTCATGAGTTGATTGGGATCTATTATTTTGTCAGCTTTGGACCTCACACTCTGAACACAACTAATGTCTTCCTTGAAACAAAAACAAAAATATTTTTACCCTTAGCTGTTGATTTTTGTTGTAGGCCTGCCTTCAACTTAAATGTCATTCATTAACTATATTTTTCATTCCATTTCACTATATCTCTAAAATTCTTTCACGTTTTCTTCTTTTACTTGGTATCTGCAGAATTACCCATAACATCTCTAATTCTTCTTCTGGCAGTTTTCATATATCTCTGTTAAATATGCTCTACACAATGCATTTGTATTTGATACGTCTATTAAGTATATCCTCTAAAATCAAAAAGGTGCCTTGATCAAAGACTTTCTGAATCTGCTTTTCAACAGCCTGCCATCTGTTTCCACCTAAGCGTCTTTACCATGGACATATTAATTGAATTTGTCACATCCATACACTATTGCAAAAAATTAATTTTCTTTTTTTCAGCATATCTGTTTTGCACCTATAAATGCTGTTGACCCAGTCTCTTGTGAAATCACAACTCTTAAACCATTTTGACAGGCATTTATTTGCAATGCAACTAGTTTATTTAAATCAGGGTATTTTAATGTTGGAGTTTCTGTAACTATTTTTTTTAGAATATTTCAAAATTTTGTAATTTATTTATTTATCCCATATTTAATGGATTAGTTCCACTAAGCTAGTAGCCTCTTTTCAGGTAAGATCTGAGGTGGTAGATATACTACTAGGAGAAATTTGTCCAGAGCATCAAGGAACTTCCCCTACTCTGGGTAGTAGGTGGAAGAGTTTGTGTGTGACATAACTGACTTCCTTTTTCTCGTTCAGGCATGGAGGTTGTAAGCCAAAATGAAATAGTGGTGAAAAGTATTGAAAATGAAGGAGAAATGGTAGAATCATTACCAGAAATGTTCTCAAATGATTTGGGAGCAGAGAAAATTTTGTTTCTGAGTGGAGATGAGGTCGAGAAGGAAACAAAGGTGAATGCAGAGGTGGAAATAGATTTGGAGAAAATTTTCTAGAAACATCTGATTGAATCAACAGAAGTAGAGGAAAAATCCATTATTTCAACCTTCCAGTCTGGAGGGTTGCAGGATGTTTATCTGGAGGAGATGATAAACCAGAGTGACATAAAAAGTGGAGGTGCAGTATCCTGGAGTGAGATTATGAAGAAAATAGAAAAAGAAAATGTGCCAGAGAAGGTTCCAGAGAAAAATACTTATGCTGAAACAGTGGGAGAAGAGGCCAAAGAGGAGAAGGGAATAAAAGAAACAAAAAAGAAATTTGTTGTTCAGGCGAGCAGTGAAAAGGAAGAAGGTTTGGACAGATATGAGGTATAGGACAATGTTATAATACCACTGGGTGTTAAAGTTGAAGAGGTAAGAACTTTAATTTTAATTAAAAAGAAACATTTTGTGACTTGATATTTGAAACTCATTAAGCTATGGAAAAATTTGGGGGGGGTTATAAAAAAAGAAAACAGACTTGCCATGGTCAGAATATGTTGTACAACTTTTTTAGACAAAAACAATGGTTTTGATTCAGTTTAGGACTGAAGTGGAAACAAAAGAACTGAAATAACATTTGTTGTACAGTACAAACAAGGAGCACAACTCTCTGCCAAAGGTGCTCTCACCAAAACCAAAAATGAAGTAGATAAAAGAGTGAGAGCAAACACCACGAAAATACCTTCAGTGTAATTAAAATCTCTTCAATATGAAAAAGTTCCAGTAGGCAATAGCATAAAAATGAAGACCATTTATTATAGAATGTTGAATAAGCGCTTTCACGTAGTGCAAGCTACGCTTCATCAGATACAATCACATAACTTCACTCACTTTTAAATACAAAATGTGAAACATTTTGGCGGGCTCATTAGTATACTTGTTATTCAATGCATCAATTAACCAAACACATTGATTAATTAATTAACTAATATTGCATTGCAAACACTCCATTATAACTTAGTTTCAGGGCACAACACTAACTCATATTGTAATGCATAAAAAACGCTTCATCACAAAACAACAAACCATAAACATTTAAAAGGCAAATAATTCACATTGCTCAAAAAACACAATATCCTAGCACAATGATGAACCCATAAACAAGCAATTCAAGTCAGAAACAGCAAATGCGCCTAAAAAATAGCATATTTACATCCCTTAGGAGCCTCTAGTATTCCGACTGACGGAATATACTATCGATCATATTTCTACTGAAGGTCTTACCTTCTATTTACACAATTGAAGCATCAACTTATGATATAGCCTCAATCCAAGAAAAACATCGGTGTTTGAATTCATTGTATGTAAAAACCAATACCAGGAACTCTGATCCCACCGTTAGCAGCATACTATTTGCGAGCATCAAAGTGCGTCAAAACACTGACCTGCGTATGAAAGTATGCCTCTGGGTCCTAGTGTTCGTTTTATTATAGTGAGTTACTGTCTCACTCAAGATAAATCCCAAATTCTGTTTAACATAATGACATAGATAGTAGAGCATATAATGCTCAATATCTGAAATGTATGTAATGACCAAAAGAAGGGGGCATAATGAAAATAAAAATAAAAATAAAAATATTAAAATGTATGATGAAATATGTAAACTGACTATCTGGCCCAATGTGGACAACTCAAATATACTATCAAATCCCTATATGAAATGGATAAAAATGCATGGAAAATCCATGTGAAAAGAGTAAAATACATCTATAAAAGTCTGAATATAGCATATAACATGATTAAAGAAGAACACACTTGGAGTCAGGATACAAAGGGTAGCTTAAAACTATCATTAGATCAATATTCATGATGCACAGAAAACATAATACAACATAATAATAAAACTGGTACTCTGGTAAGCTATTATCATCTGTTGACAATAAATTTGGGTATCAGCAAGTATACCAGCATGGAGTAGAAAAAACGCAACCAACTAGTTGCTTAAAGACTACTTCCTTTCAACTAATATGGGCTTCAATGAGACACAACTATTGTTGACAATATGCAAAGAAGTGGTGTACACTACTAAAATATATGATGAAAGAGGACTATGGACTGGGGGATGGGAATGTGGAATAATTTTAAAATGGAAAATGACAATGTGATACATATACCTAGTATTATTAATGTTCAAGGTAGTAGAAGTTTTGTGAAATATAGGGGACAACCTAAAACTTGCTATTTTCGTGGAAAAATTATCATTTAATTAATGAATATAACAAAAATATGTCATTTATGTGGGCATACAGGTGATAATGCAAAGAAATGTGAATTAAAGTATAAAAATGTGGTAATACAGGACATTCATGGTTAGAGTGTGAGCTAGAGACACAAGCATATCAAAACAAAAAAGAAACTGTAAATGAAGTTATACAAGAAAAAGAGATAGAAGGGGATGGTGTAAAGGATGATACACCACAACTGAAAAATGTAGAAGCTACTTTTAAAATTAAAGGGAAAGATAAAGAAAAAAAAAACAGGTGAGACAAGCGAAGATGAGTCAGAGTGGCATGTAATGAAAGGCAAGAGAAATTCGATAGGACAGAGCGTAGGAGAGAAAAAGAAAGTTTAAAGTAAAATGGTAAGAGAAAATAAGAAAAGTAAGGGATAAAAATATACCGTTTTATAAAACTACTAGATATAATGATAATAGAATTAGGGAGAATAACTGTAGTCAGTTTGAGATGGAAAAGGGTGTATATAGGGTTATAGCTTTATATGCATATGTGACAAAAACAAGAGAGAAATAATATTTAAAAGTATACTTAGTTATGTTTGCGTGAATATGGCTATAATAATGGCAGGGGACTTTAACTGTAACTTAGGGAATAAAGAGAAGGACTGTGATGTTAGTTACAGAAATTAGGAGGAGCGGACCACTAAAATATGGGAGAATAAACATTGGGCCTATAAAAGGAATGAAATAAAGACTGAAAAGGATTACTTTTTAATATCAGAAAGTTTAAAAATTACTCAAAAAGGAATCCAATATACTGGATTTTCTGATCATGTGGCTATTTGGGTAAAAATTCATGAAAATGAGAAATATATTAAAATAGAAAAAGGCATAAAAATTGATAAAAAAGAATTAGATATAGGAGAGAGAGAAAAGACCTTATAGAATTATGGAAACAGCATATTAGTATGAGACCTTCATATAAAAATTGGACCATTTGGTGGATTCAATTTGAAAAGAAATATAAAAAAGTATTTTTAGAATGTGTAGAAGAGAAAATGAAAAGAAAAAAGATGGAATACAGAGTATTAAGTAAAGAACTTGTTAATGGCTTAGTAGAAAAAGGATATAATATTATATGAAAAAGAAAGAGAAATATAAAAAGAAATTAAGAAAAAATAATGTCAAAGGAAAAATCAAACATCAATGGAGCCAAGGTTCAGTTAAGGTTCCTTTATTCTTGTACAAGGAGACAAAAATGCAGTTCAGAAGTTTGTCTGGCATTATACAGGAAATACTTCATTATTATACTGTTTAGTAAGCCATTGCCCTCTAAGCTGACGTAATAAAATACAACTCTTAGCATTGTTCTAAGACAGGTGTTTACTAAGTTTTTCTGCTGATATAGCAAGTATAAACTCCCCATGTGAAAATTTCCTAAGATATCAACGTGGCCTTGCTAACTGCCAGTCTGTAACAACTCACTCATATTTCAGTGTTGCAATTAGTGATTCTTTCCTGCTTTGAGCATAAAGCATATTCTAATTTCAGCCTATAATCTTATCTACAGCTGCAGTATGAACAAGGTTATTTGCTTAAGTCTAGTAACATTTCAGAATACTGTATTGTTCCTTTTCCTAACGTTAGCAAAATCATCTGTTTCTCAGTGTATGAACAAGGTCATTCACTGAGCTGACAAGAAGCAAAGTCAGAAAGTACATGCAATTATTTTCAAGCCTGTAGCAGAATAAATGTGTTAACCCTTTTAGGCTCCTAATGCAGCAAGCATAATGCTAATACATACATGAATACTTTTTACTATATATGTGAATACATATTTCTCTCACATTTCCCCCCTATTAACACTTTTATTCTCTTGAAAAGCATAAACAGTTAATTTCTTCCCCCAACCTCTTCCACGTGGGATTTGCGGTTAGGTAAGTCATATAGTTTAAACTTCTGAAAGCATTTCATTTTCCAGCAATTTATCAACTTCAGTGTTTTGATACATGGTTTCAGATACTGACATGTCTATCAATTCTTTAATCAGTTTTTTCATACAGGGTATGCCACAATGCGCACACACTCCCAACAGGAGTATTCCCACACAGACAGCTATTAATATGTTCATTATGAAGGTACCCTACCCCCCAAACAGATTCTGGAAAAAGTACATCAGTGGGTTGGGGCCTGGTTTGGTCATAGTTGACACTTGCTGTATCACCTCAAGGTGGTCGTTAATCTCATGCTGGTAACATTCTTTTTTGATTAAAGCGCACCTCCTCTCGCCGCTAGGGTGAAGTCGAGAGCCATACGATTTTGGAGTACTACAGTTCTCATAGCATTCAGTTCATCAGTTATCAATTCAAGAGCAGAAAAAGTTGCATTACTCATTACTTCGAGAAGTTTGGACAGTTTTTGCAGCTCCCAAATCGATTTTGTCGCTACATATGCTGGTAATATGCCTGCCCACGATATGACAGCATCACTCAAGTCCATGTGCGTCAGCTTGGTACCCATGGTATGATGGTCCTTCCAGCCCACCTCGATTCATCCCACTGGATTCTCAGGCTTTCTGACAGGTTTCTTGGCTACATCTCGGGTGTTTCGAATATTTCCCTGAGGCAAAACTGCAGTGTGTCGCATGGCCGGAAACAGGTACCCCAAAAAACAACTGCCGGACCAATTCTCAGGTAACCATTTATATGCTTTCTTATTACACACAAAATAACAATCCTCTACCTTAGTAGTTACTTTACTGAGATATGGCTGCCCTGCATGAAACATTTTCCTATCTATTATAGACAGTTGCTTAAAAAGAATAGGATTATGATGTATATCCCTAACAGTCTTTTGCATGGACTCAAGAAATGAGTCATAATTTGAATTACAAACTGTACCCATTTTGTTTGCTTTGGTATAACATTTATAATGTACAGTCTCATAAACCAAGTTTTCCCAGGTCTCATTAACCCCTAGGGGGACCGCAGTCATTAATAACCCCCCGTATGCTGTTGGTATGGCTGTACGAATCCAGCAATTTGAAACATTAAAAGTCTCAGCATACACACGTGTAATCGCCTGATAAAGTTCGGGTGCCAGTCTATGGGTGACTCATCACGTTTATTCAGTTCAGCTGATGTGGCCGAAAAATGGATAGGCCACAGCAAAAAGATTATTGTCATCAGTACAATCAACAGGATAACCATGCAATACTTCTGGGGTTGTTCTGCATTCCTGTTTGCTCTAGATTTTGTCATGTTTAGTCTTTTTGTGGAACAGCAAGATTTTTATCTAGCTCAAAGTTTTTGCAAAGTTTACAGTGTATCAAATGGATCCAAGAGGATTTTTCATCAACCTTGACTGCCGTGGGTGTCGGCAAGAGGACCTGGTATGGTCCCTCCCACTTTGGCGAACTCCAATGTTTACGTTTTTTAGTCTTTACCCAGATTCAGTTTTCTGGGACTACTGTCGCTTCCAACGGTTGATTTGACTCTTTACCTGAAACAGAAAACTGCAAAAAGATGTTTTAGTATAATTTTTAAATCCATATGTAGTGAATACCTGGTTGACTAACTGTACCATTCCCCCTGTTGAGACATGGCATTGCCCATGGCTCAACAAAGCTGCATATTTAAATAAATTAGATGGCAATATTGGTTTTCCCTCTTTGGAGATGTACAGTCCTTCCTTGAGGAGTGCTCCTTGCCTTTCCCACTTTTGTTTCTCAGCTCGTGTAGTAAGTGTCTGCATTGTTTTTAACATTTCTAAGTTTAAAATCTCAGAAGGTTGTAATTCCTCGTTCAAAAGAAATGCTTCTGAGGCTGCTTGCTTTGCAGCTGTGTCAGCTCTAGCATTACCTTTTGAAATCCTATCTTGTTGCTTGGTATGAGCTATGCATTTACAAATAGCTACTTTTTGAGGTAAATTAATTGATTTTAACAAATCTAAAATAAACTGTGCATGATTAATCGGTTTGCCAGTAGATAATACTACTGAGGCCGAAGCCTGCACTGCCATTGCGGCAGCAACTACTGCTTGTACACAGTGGGGCAAAGATCGCGCCACTGGGTCCAGTTGCGATGAATAGTAAGCAATGGGGCGTTGCTTGTCCCCATGCTGTTATGTCAACACTGACGTCATATAACCTTGCTTACAATCTACAGTTTGGAAAAAATGTTTATGATAGTTTGGTAATCCTAAGACTAATGAGGATGCTATCAATTGTTTTAGTTTACAGAAAACTAATTCTGCTTCTGGTGTCCATTATATCAAATTCTGTGCAACCATAGGCTTCTGAAAGATCAGGTTGTTCAACAGTGCAGATTCCAAAGCATAATTTGGGATCCAGCTCCGACAAAAATTAGTCGTACCAAGAAAGGACATAATTTCCTTCTTGGTTGTGGGTTTTGGTGCTTGTAAGATTGCTATTTTCCTGTCTTTATCTAATGTCCTACCCTTTTTGGATATTACATATCCAAGGTATTTAACTTGTTTTTTCCAAAGCTGCAATTTGTTTTTGCTTACTTTGTGTCCTTTAACGGCTAAGAATTTCAATAATGTTATAGTGTCTTCCTTACAATCTTGTTGGGTAGGGGCTGCCAGCAGGATATTATCAACATAAAGTAAAATCTGATCACCTTTCGGTGGGGTAAACCCCGCCAAGTTACTTGCCATCTCTTGTGAGAATATCATTGGACTTTCACAATATCCCTGTGGTAGTCGTGTATATGTATACTGCTTCCCCTGAAATGTAAATGCAAACCAATACTGGCTGTCAGTGTGTATTGGTATTGCAAATAATGCATTGCTAATATCTACCACAGGAAAATATTTATGTTGAGGCTTCAAATCATTTAATAGGGTATGTGGATCTGGCACTGTAGGTGCCCTTGATATTACTGCGTCATTTACAGCTTACAAATCCTGGACCATACGCCATTCTCCGTTTGTTTTCTTAACTGGAAATAAGGGTGTGTTACATGGTGAATCGGGAGATTCCACCAGTAATCCTTCCTTAAGTAAAGCTGCTATGATAGGTTTAATACCTGCTTCTGCATCTTTTCTTAAGGGGTACTGCCTTTTTTGTGGTCTAAAGGCTGATTTTGGCGTGACGGTAACTGGTCCTGCTGTACGAATAAGTCCTACATCTGATTTCCCTATTGACCAGAGGGTCTCTGGTATGTCTAATAAAGCTTTTTCTTCCTCTTCTAGTAAGAGTGTTTCTCAGCTGCCCTCACTTGACTGCAAGTGTACAGCTGGGTGTATCTGTGTGCTCCAATTTAATTTCTGTCCATGTACTCCTTGTTCTGACAGTTCTAATTCTGTCTGCTTTTCCCATTTTGTGACTTTTTCTCCTAGGTCTGTCCATTTCACATTTTGTCTTTAGTTAAACTAACATGTGGTAATCGATTTGATTTATAAAGTGCAAAGAACTCCTGGGGCAATGAACAGCTAACTACACTGTTCCCTTTCATGTCCCAGTACAGATTACGCAATGCTAATCTGTTTGCATGGTTTTTAAACAATTTTTGCTCATATTCTTTGTCAGGTCCTGGTGTATTACAATAATACAAAGTACAGTGCAACAGGTGTTGTACATCAATGCAAAGGGAAGGGAACTTACTGATAGCCACATTCACTAACTCTTCAGTTATTGCCCCAGGACTGGTCGTAACCAAGTCCTGGCTATACCAATAAAATGTTTTACCCTCCGATTGCACTACAAAAGTGTTCATTTGTCATTGTGATTCCATACCCTGCATGGTTGGAACTACTGCTATGCCAAATAGTTGCATAAGATCTCTGCCCAAAAGGTTCACTGGGCATTTTGCAGAAACAACAATTTTGCTTTTCTGGGTTAATCCTGAAACAGGATCTGTTATTGCAATATTATGGGGGAGAGGCTCCCGATACAGCTGTCCATTAGCTACTTTCACCAAAATGTAATCATGTGACTCTGACTTCTCTGGTAGTTTGGAGGGGTGTACCAGGGTTCATGATGCCCCTAAATTGCACAGAAACTTGACTTCCCTCCCCTCTACCAGGAGTGTAACTTCTGGTTTCGTGTCTGCCAAATAGAGTTCCAAGCTCAACAAGGCTAAGTCTAATATTTCATTTTCTTTACTATCAGTAGCTTCCTACACTTCCTCTATTTCTCCTATGACATTCTCTGCTCTCTCTATCACATTCTCATTTGTCCTTTCTCCGTTATTCCCATCTAGTGATTCTTGACTACCATATAGTCAGTCCTCACCTTTTTCATTCTTATCCTTCATTGCTGCCTTCTTATTTTTCTTGCAATCCTTTGCCATATGTCCCTTTTTACTGCATTTAAAACATTCACCCCTTTCCTTTCTCCCTTCAAAGTCCTCTGATTGCTGATCAGATTGTTTATTTCCCTGGGCATTCTTCTTGCCCTTCTTTCCGGACTGTACTAAATAAACTTCTCCGTCATCTACAGCGAATACTTGGGCTTTCTTTTTCTTTTTGTTATTAAAATGCCTTTTGGCATGCCTAGCATATTCAAGCAGTGACTGTAATCTGCTTGTACGATGGTCTATCATATGCTTCATAATAAAACTACTTATGGGTGCAATACTGCCTTTTAAAAATGCATTCTTTAACTGCTGCTCATTTGGGGAATCTTGTGCCTGGTCTTCAGGAGCCTGCATTCCACAATGGCTATTAAAACATTCTATTAATCTGGCATAATACCTATCAACAGTTTCACCTTCTTGTTGGATGCATTGATTAATGCAAGTCCAGTCTGCCCTAGGTTTCCATTCTTCAGAAATTCGGTCTGTTAGACCCTTCACTCTGTTGTCTAACTCTGCGCTGTTATGTGGGAGGGGCTTAAGTGCAGCGTCACGGGGATTCCAATTGCCACTGATCATGTGCCAATCTGGATCTACTATTTGTCTGACAACTTTTTCTGAGGATTTTTCTAGTTTACCATCAAATTCATATTTATTAGCCCATTTCGTGTAGTATTAAATGTTATCGGCACGTCGTGACCACATGCATTCTGCGTCTTCGGTTAACAGCGGATTTTGGGGTTGTTTTGTACATTTATTACCCATTTTGACCTAACCTTATGAATGTTACGTAACCCTTCCTGTTTTTTAATGTGGTACCACAAAGATTTTATAGTCCCTTCAGACTACCTGCCTACTTATTCTGCTTCCCTGATCTATGACAAGATAGCAATTTTTCTGTGCCTGGATTTACATAAAAAATCCTGACTGAACAAATACAATCAAGTCCCTGATCTAAAACAGAAAAAAGTCCCTGATCTATGACAAGATAGCAATTTTTCTGTCCCTGGATTTACATAAAAAATCCTGACTGAACAAATACAATCAAGTCCCTGATCTAAAACAGAAAAAAGTAGAATCCCCTTACCTGAACCTCAGCAATTGATCACCCTGGTCCGATTGAAAACTGCTTGTCAGCCGCAGATCAGAAAGTGGCCAGCCTCTGTTTATACGACAATTCAGTCGGAGGTCTTTTCAAATAAGAAGAACCATTTCGGTAACTTCTTCCGTATGGATTTCAGCCACCAGGCCTGTCTGATCCAGGTCAACCAAGAGGCTTCCGGTCAAAGAAGGACCAACTTGTCAAAGGAAAAATCAAACATCAATGCAGCCAATGTTCAGTTAAGGTTCCTTTATTCTTGTACAAGGAGACAAAAATGCAGTTCAGAAGTTTGTCTGACATTATACAGGAAACACTTCATTATTATACTGTTTAGTAAGCCATTGCCCTCTAAGCTGACGTAATAAAATACAACTCTTAGCATTGTTCTAAGACAGGTGTTTACTAAGTTTTTTCTGCTGATATAGCAAGTATAAACTTCCCATGTGAAAATTTCCTAAAATATCAACGTGGCCTCGCTAACTGCTGGTCTGTAACAATTCACTCATATTTCAGTGTTGCAATTAGTGATTCTTTCCTGCTTTGAGCATAAAGCATATTCTGATTTCAGCCTATAATCTTATCTACAGCTGCAGTATGAACAAGGTTATTTGCTTAAGTCTAGTAACATTTCAGAATACTGTATTGTTCCTTTTCCTAACGTTAGCAAAATCATCTTTTTCTCACTGTGTGAACAAGGTCATTCACTGAGCTGACAAGAAGCAAAGTCAGAAAGTACATGCAATTATTTTCAAGCCTGTAGCAGAATAAATGTGTTAACCCTTTTAGGCTTCTAATGCAGCAAGCATAATGCTAATACATATATGAATACTTTTTACTATATATGTGAATACATATTTCTCTCACAAATAATAATTTGTTATTTAAGCAAAATATTGTTTACAAGGAAAAAAGAGGAAGTATTACCATATTTATCAAAATGAAAGAAAGAAAAATAATAAGAGAATTAAAAAATAAAGAGGGGAAACAAGTTAAGAAATGAAGGAATATATGAAATAAGAGATATGTACTAGATTTATATGGTAAAAGAGAAGTGGACATTGTGCAAATTTATAATTGTGAGAGATTTAATAAAGAATAAAATGAATATTTAGAAAAATAAATAAATATAAATCAGTTGAATGAGATTATGAAAGATATTAACAAAAATTCAGACATGGGATTAGATGGGATTGGATATAATATGTATAAAGAAATGGAATACTGGCAAAAATGGTATTTATACAAGTTATGAATAGATGGAAACAGTGATTATGTAAAAGGAAATTTGTATGGGGTTGTTAAAATTTATGTTTAAGAAAAGAAATAAAGATGAGATCAAAACTGGAGAGCTATAACATTAAATAATACTGACTACAATGTTTTTGTGAGGAATAATAGCTAAAAGAGTACAGTGTAAAATGAAAAGGTTATATGATCAAAATTGCTTGGAAAAAAATGAAATGGAAGTCAGGATTTGTTGTGGTTAATAAGAGAAGTAATTGATTATATTATTAATTTAAAATGTAGAAGTAAAGGTTATGATAGGTGATATAAGTAAACATGATAGTATTCAATATGACGCATTATGGAGAATTTTGCAGGCATATAACATAACTGACAAAATATTACATATTATTAAATCAATATATGCAAAACATATGTGAAATTAAACATAAATGGCTGGATTGGGGAAGATGTGAAAATAGAGTGTGGGATAAAATAAGGATGTCCAGCCAGCAGATTACTTTTCATTAGTCATGAATGTTGTAGTTAGGGAAATAAATAAAATGACAAGTAATGGAGGATATAAAATGATGAAGGAGGCACAAATACCAATAAAGCATATTTATGCTGATGACATTGTAATAACTACTAAAAATAAATTATGGATGGAAGAAATAAATGAAAAATTAAGTATAAATAAAGAAAAAAGTAAAGGACATATTGGGTATAGTATTTGGTAGAAGTGACTATAAATATGAGAAATGAGACAAAATTATTAAAGTAATCAAATATATGATTGCTTTCTGGAAAACATAGATTTTCATATTTGATTAACACTATAATAGTGGGTAAAATAGCCAGGTCTATAGTATATTCTCGAAAGCTGACAATGTTGAATCTGACATTATCGGCACGAGAATATTGAACACTCAGAATCTCAAGCGTGTAAACAGAAGTCTCTGTAAGGGGAGATTTCCATTTACTGCAATGTAGTGTGGTCTTGGAGTTGGTATTTTTAAGTAGCAGGGGTTTGGGGGTGCAGGGGGGCTTGCCCCCCTGCTTAAACCCATTAGGGTACTTTTTTCTTTTATTTTTTTGCCTTTTTATAAAGAAGATGTTTGAAGACATTGACCATATGGTGTCGGCCATATGTTGTTCTATGTTTTCAACCATCAGTCATATAATATAGACCCAAATAGCCTATATGCCAAACATTTACATGATACTGGTGAAGTATGAAAAAAATATGATGATAATATTTTCATTCATCTGGGGGTCAAGACTGAACACTGTAAAGAGAAGAATTATATATATGAAAGAAGAGCAGGGGAGCTGAGGTTAATAAACCCAATTGTATATGCTTCTTTAAATATGTATAAAGTATTAAAAGGAGTTATGAAAGATAATAAAAATTTGGTGGAGACAATAACATATGGTAAATACAAGGAACTTTGGGAAGGAATGGGAATGAAGAAAATAAGTAAAAGTGATATTAATGAGGAAATGAAATAATTTCATAGTCAAATTGTATTATGGAAACTAAAAAAGAATGTAATAGAAAAGAACAAAAAGGAATGGAATTATGAAATTGTTTTGCTTTGTTGATCCATGGAAAGAGTTAGAAATAAGTAAGAAAAAATCAATAATGATAAGATATAAAAATTTTCAAAGAATTAAAGAATGTAATGATTTTTTGTGGAGGTTGTCCATAGGTAAATTACCAGTAAAAGCAAATATGGCATACAAAAGTAACGAGGATATAATATGTAACAAGGTTAAAGAGTTTGAAACTACACAACATGTAACTTTAAAATGTGAAATAATTCAAGAGTTGTGGAAAGAAGTATGTAAACAGAATTTGGTTAAAGAACTTGAAATTTGAAATGTTAAATATGGACATGATGGAGTATGATTATTAGGGAAAAAGATCGCAAAGAAAATGGACAGAATTATGTTTTATGGAACATGGACAATATGGAATGAGAGACTTAATGAGATCATATATAATGGAAAATGGACATTGACAAAAATATTGGAGAAAATATGGTCTTGGTTGTGGAAAAAGGGTGGGGGGAATACTTAAAAATAAGTTGATGATATTGAATGATGTCCATCATGTAAATAATGTAACATGTGAATATGTAAATACGTAAACAATACGAAATGTATGAATGCTTACAAATAAAAAACCCTACTCTTTTCCATAGGGGGACACATTTGTCCGTGGTGCATTTTGCTAAATTAAGCAATAATGGAGATTGTAAATGAGAATAGCAAGGATGATGGTGATTTTGATGTTGTTATCCAAACAGTGGATATGTTTAAATAATCAGAAAAGGAGTTGGAGCTGAAGAAGAAGCTGAGGGATGGATTTGGTGTGTTGCAGATGGGGAGAAAGGCAGTAGAGCCTTTTCAAAGCAGTCCTGATGTGGAAGATGTAGTGGATGTAGATTCAGAAGAGTTGTTCCAGCAGAATTTTTTCATATCTGAAAATACAACACAAGGTTGTGTTGTTACAACCCTCCAGTTGGAAGGGTTGTAGGATGATTTATTGTTGTCATGATCAATGAAAGTGAATCAGAAGATGCTAAGGACATGTCATGGGGAGAGATGATGGACAGGATACAGAATGATGAAGTACAGAAGAGTGAAGGCATGAAGGCTGAGAAAAAAAATCATACACAGAAACAGTCAGAGAATGGGTGCATGGTAAGAAAGAAGAAGAAAAAATTCAGAAAAAGATATTGCTTAAAGTGTGGATAGAACAGAAAAAATATACAGAAATGGACAGTATACATTATGGGATGAAGTTATTAAGGTGCTCAGGGTAAAAAACAAATCAGGTGAGAGCATTTATCCATATTAATAAACAGACTTTATGACATTATTTTTGAGACTGGGCAGATAATGGAAAGATTTATAGAATAATACGAAAAAAAAGAAAAGCTGTGTACCATGGAACTTATAATGTGCTTAAGCCCTCTTTTAGGGAAACTAAGAAAAAATAATATACAATTCTGAACTGAAGTGGAAAAAAAGACTTTAAAAAAAGTATTTGTTATATTTATGCAATCATGTATTGAATTTGTCAAAAGTGTGTGACAATACAGGTTTATGGACTGGGGAATGGGATTGCAATGTGATATTGAAACTAGAAAATTACAGTATTGTACATATTCCAAGTGTTATTAATGTTGAAGGCAACAGAGGCATTGTTAGATATTGGGGGGGCAACAAAAACATTTTTTTTGTGTGGAAAAATAGATCATTTAATTAACAAAAAATACATTTTTTTAATGTGGGGGCATAAGACATAATGCAAGAAATTGTGAACCAAAATGTTATAAATGTAAAAAAAAAGCAGGCTATTTGGGGGGTGCGAAGAAAAAGAAAATGGAGCAGTGTTGTACATAATAGAGGGAGTAGAAGAACAGGTAAACAGGAGAAATTTATAGAAAAGGAATTAGAAGTAGAAAAAAAGGGTAAAATGATATATGTATTACTGATGAAGAACAAATGACACAAAAAGATAAAATGAAGGGAGATTTAAACATAGAAGAAGAAAAGTCAGGTTTAAGTGAGAATAAAGAAGTTAAATGGGGATATAGTCAAACAAAATAAAAATTCAATTGGTAAAAGAATGAGATGAAAAGGAAGAATATAGAATATTTCAAAAAGAGAAAAAGAAAAGAAAAGGATGAATACACATTATTTAAAGTACAGGTAAGTGTAAAGAGTTATCATTAATTGTTAATAGTTTTAAGAAGCTAAAAAGAAGGATAGGAATTTTGGAGTGGGGTAAAAAGCTACATAATGATATTATTATACTAGAAGATATTAGATTTTTGTCAAAGTCAGAAAGAATTCAAACAGAAGTATGGTGGGGAAAAGTGTGATATAGAATTTCAGGAAGGAGACCTGCTCAGGCATAGTTATATAAAGATACAATTAAAGTATTAGATGTTACCTTTGTTATAGCAGGTAGAATTACTATTATTGATGCAAGATGGAGAAAATATGTTATAAGAATTAAAACATTATATGCATATATAATAAAAAGGAGAGGGGGAGATGTTCAGAAAGATAATACAATATATAGCAGTTAATATCGAGATAGTTGTAGTAGGAGACTTCAATTGCAATTTAAGACAGCAAAACAAGAAGGCTTATGGTGTAAAAATAGTAAAGGATATTATAAAATATGGACAATTAAAATATGGAATATAGAGACTTGGACATATAGAAAAGAGGAAAAAAGAACTAAAATATATTATTTTTTGTTGTCAGAAATTTTAGTAATAGTTGAACAAGGAGTGTTATAGACAGGTTTTTCAGACCACAGGGCAATTTGGATTATGGTTAAAGGGAATGATGATTATGTAAAAATAGGGAAAGGTTTAAAAAAAGTGAAATTGGATGACAAAGGGAGAAAAGAGGTTATGACATTATGGCAAGATCATGTAGAAATGAGAGAATTTTATAAAGATTGGTCAGAATGGTAGTTAAACTTTAAACTGACATATAAAAATGTTATGTGACATGGGATGAAGAAAAGTTATACATGGAAAAAATAAAATATAAGAATTTAAACAACATGATTGATTATCTAGAAAAGAATGATGAAAATGTTTTTATTAAGTAACAGAATTATATGATTTCAATAAGAAAAGGGAGGATATTTATTGTACAAAGATATTTCCTGAAAAGAAAAAAAAGAAGAAATTACTCCATATTTAAGTAAAATAATTAAAGAGAATAATAGTGTAATGAGGGAAATTAAAGATTTTTCAGGTAAAATGCACAATACACAAGAGGAGATTATGAGTATAGTAAAAGAGCATATTAACACTATATTTAAAGAGCACAGAACAAAGACATGGAAAGAATGGAAAGTATGTGCTTAGAGATTTTCAGGTGAAAGTAATGGTAGGAGATTTAAGCAAAACATTTAACTCAATTCACCAGTCAGTATTATGGGAGATGTTTGATGTATATAATATAAGTAAGAGGCTTAAAAACATGTACATGTCAGTATATGAACATAATATAGTAAAAATTATAATACATGAATGGTTGAGTGAAGATATAAAGGTAGGAAAGGGCATTACACAGGCTGTTCATTGAGCGGTACATTATTTGTATTTTTAATGAATGTAATATCTATGTATATGAATAATGAAATGGAAGTTATGAGCTGTATTTCAAATGAAGAGATACAAATGTCCATTTTGTTAAATTATGCAGATGGTATTATTATTGCAACAAAGAATGAAGCAAGTATACATGCAGTGCTAAAACAAATGCAAACAATTATTCAGGTTATTGGTTTCATATTAAAAAAACAAAAGCCAAGGTTTAGGTTTTCAGAGAAAGATTAGTGGAATCAAATTCAATAAGGATAAAATTAAGATCCTTGAGATAAACTTTGGGAAACAAGAAAGTATAAATTCCACATGGAAATAAAATGTGTGTGTGTGTGTGTGTGTGTGTGTGTGTGTGTGTGTGTGTGTGTGTGTGTGTGTGTGTGTGTGTGTGTGTATGTGTGTGTGTGTTTTTTGGCAGTCTTTTAGGTTTTTTTTTTAAAAGAAAGTTTATGTAATAAATTCTGTATTGTTAGAAACTATTATTTATTTAGCTGGTGTTTTTTAGACTCCCTACTATTTTATTTTATCTGGGAATTGAGGTTGAACCCTCTAAAAAGAAGGATAGTGTATGTGTAAAAAAAATGCCTGAATCTCCTTGTGTTCTGACTGTGCTTCTCAAACATTTTGGAAATATAGAGTATATTTTAGAGCATTTATTATAACTGTTATTGCCTTAATATTGCTACAACTCAAGTGCTCTAGGTTGCACTGCATCTGAATTGTGTGTTTTAGCTTTCCTGTATATATAGACTTCTCTGTATATGTAGACTAGCTACTTATTCTTCTGTATTACTGCCTCTTAAATTGTTTTTCAGTTGTGCACTTGCCTTGCTTCATTTAAAAAGTTTTAAATTGCTAATTTTGTAGAGTTTTAATTGCATTTATTATTTAGGACTCCACACTCGTGTGTTAGCCTTTTCTGTGTTTATTTACTGTATTATTGCATTGTTTAGCCTGTTTCAACAAAAAAAAAATACTGTCTTGTTTGCTCGTTTCCCACCTTTCCTAGTCAGTCCATATCCCAGGCTTTGCTTGTCTCAGGACTTTGTTTTCTGTATTCAGAGCTATCCAGAACTTGCTGTGGTAGAGGGAAGTCCTACTGCTTACCAGTGAGAGTGGTGAGCATTGTACTGCCTATCTAATGCAAGAGGAGTGGTTTCCAACTCTGAAATTATAATTTTATTAGCCTTTTTGGGCTGATTTCTATCCCTTTCAACTCTCTGGCTTAAAAACGCGTGTTTGCACATTTTTTGCATTGTGCAACACTGTGAGGCTTCAGTTAAACTATTCCAGGTGCCAGAAAGTCTGCTGTTCAAATTTTCCATTAGAACTAGCTGGTTTCTCAGTAGTAGCACTAAAATCTGAACCCTTGTGACTAGCACTTGCTCTAGAACCTGCTGGAAATCACTAGGAAGCTTGAAAATGATACAAGCACTCAACTCTTGTATTAGGATACAAGCACTCAACTCTCCTTGTCAATAAGAAGAAATTAATCGTAGGCACTAAACAGCCTATAATTGCAAAGTACCTTGCAAAGGTAAGGGAAAACAGCTCTTAAACTTTACAAAAAAAGCACCTAAACAGGCATGTCCAAGGGTCAGCTTCCATTGATTTCTCCTGTCCACCTGGTGAATCTGGGCATAATGGGGCAATGCGGCAACTGCCTCATGTACACAGACAATCCTCTACTCCTACCACCCAACACTACAACCTGTGAGAGATGCACTTACATAGCCAAACTGGAAGCAAAGCTCTCTCCAGCCAATATTGTACTAGACAGTCAAGAGGAGAAGGTTAACAACTGCACTACACCTCAAGCAACTCATAGCCCTTCAAAACCCACACCATCAACACCCACACATAGCAACACTAAACCCACATATGCGGAGGCCCTTAACATTAACCTGCCCAAGCAACATGGATATCCGAAGCTGAAATGCAAACAAACACCAGTCACAACCAAAGTGACACATAGCTCACAACACCAGTGTGCCACCCAACAACAGCCCCTAAGACAAGACAATGTACCCAACACTTTAGTCATAGGTGACTCTATAGTCAGGCACACTGATGTCCCACTCACCAGGCTGAACAAGGAGAAAATTACAGTCAGCTGCCTGTTAGGTGCCGGGATCCACCACATAATGCATGCACTCAAGTCAATCCACAACAAGTACAAATACGACTCTGTCATTGTCCATGCTGGAGTGAATGACTTGAGATGTACCTCTCTGGACTACATGAAAAGAGACATGGAAGAGCTCTTGGATCATGTGGCCCAGGCAGGTATGACCCTAGCCCTGAGTAGCATCCTGTCTTCGCCCAGAATGATACCACAGTATAAGGACAAAATGATTGACTTCAACAATTGGCTACGCTTCTGGTGTCATTCAATGGGGATCCAGTATCTATCTGCCTGGGAAGACATGATCAACAAACCATGATGCTTTGCCAAAGAAGGTCTGCACCTGTCACCCCTGGGATTCAGGTTACTGGCTAAAGCTCTTGCCACCCCTATAGTGCCTTTTTTAGGCAAAGTTCAAAGGATAAAACCACCACCATAACAGATACAAACATGCAAAATCTGAAGGTAATGCTACTCAATGCTCGAAGTCTAAACCTCAAAATGCACTCTCTCGAGGCACTCCTAGAAATGGAGAACATCGATATCTGTGCAGTAACTGAGACCTGGTTCTAGGCTCCAGAGAGCACCCCTGCAATACCAGGCTACAACTCTTACCACACTTTTCGGCCATAAAACCAAGACCAAAATACTAAAGGTGAAGGCGTGTCCATATTCACCAAGGATATTCACACCTCCAGGCTAGTTGCCCAACACAATGCATCTGAAATTCTCCAGGTGCAACTAACACTAGTTAAGACTACAATCCAAATTGTAGCTTGCTACAGATCCCCCACCATGCCCCACGATTCTCACTACACCTTTCTAAACATACTGGAAAATATTAAGATACAACCAAACACCTTAATACTGGGTGATTTCAACTACCCTCCCATTAACTGGGAAAACTACTCTGGTACCAACTCCTATTCCCAACGGTTCTTGGAATTCATAAATTCCAACGCCCTAGATCAACTAATCCATTGTCCCACCAGGGGCTCCAATATCCTAGACCTGATCATTACCAACATGGGAGATAGATGCTCCACACCAGTGTTCACCCCCTCATTGGTCAGGTCTGACCATAAGCAAATCACCCTTGACATCCACATCCCACCCCCACCCCCCAGTAAGGAAACCTCCTTAAAAAACTTCTCCAAAGCCAACTTCATGCTACTGAAGTCAGAAGTGACAAACTTCACGACACCCATGCAGATGAGATCTGAAAGTTCGACTGCAGAATCCTACACTAAGGCACTGTATGAGCACATCCACTTGTGCATGAATCATGCCATCCCAAATAGAACCAAGATGCTCTTCTCCAAAAAAAGGAAGCCAATCTGGTGGTCCCCTGCTATAAACAAACTATACAACAGAAGGAAGAAACTGTTGCAGAAAAGAGGAAAATCCCAGGATGCAAAAAACTCCCTCACCAGCCTCAGTAAGAAGCTGAGATCCCTCATAAAATCCTCAAAAGCTAGTTATGAAAATAAAATTGCCAAAGATTCCAAAGACAACCACAAGGCATTCTAAAGTTATGTCATGAATCTAAATGGCAATGCACAGATCTGCTCTGAGCTACAACAGAATGGCATTAAATATACTGATCCCAAGGATATTGCCAATATCCTGGCAGATCAGTTTAGTGCCAACTTCACCCTCCTCTCATCCCCTAAAGGGCCCATCTCAATACCAAAAGATTGCCAAATTCCGGTAATCCCGGCCACACAGGTAGAAACCGCACTCTCCAAAGCTAAGAATTCAGCATCCATGGGACCAGATGACATCCCAGGCTGTGTACTACATGAACTACAAAATGAACTGGCACCTCACCTAATTGTCATGTTTAATCATAGCCTCACCTCAGGCTACGTGCCCCCTGTGTGGTGCACAGCTACAGTTATCCCACTCCACAAGGGGGAATCCAGCTTGGATCCCGGGAACTACCGTCCCATCAGTCTGACAAGCCTGATCTGCAAGGGCATGGAACGCATTATCATGGAACTTATAAACAAAGACATTGGCAACCTTCAAACACTGGACCCCACCCAGTTTGGGTTTGTGAAGTGGCAATCTTGTCTCCTAAATCTGATTGACTTCTTCAAATAAGTCTCCAGAGCCATGGACGAGGGTAAGGCGGTCCACACAGCCTATCTGGACCTCGTCAAGACCTTCGACACCATCCCCCACTCTGGAATCATAGATAAACTTACTAAGCTGGGCATAAATCCCTACATCACTCGATGGGTTGCCATCTGGCTTACTGACAAAACCCAGACTGTAAAAATTGCCGACTCCAAATCCAGCTCCAGACAAGTGACAAGTGGAGTACCTCAGGGTTCAGTCCTGGGACCACTCTTGTTTGGCATCTACTTTTCTGAAGTACAGGCCAACACTAAGGGACTCTGGCTAACAAAGTTCGCAGATGACTGCAAACTGGGAGCCATTATTGAATCCCCAAATTATGTGGATATTCTACAAAAGGGCCTTACAGAAACAGCTGCCTGGTGCCAGAGCCATGGGCTCAAGCTTAATGCCAAGAAATGTATAGTTATCCCCTTTGGAAAAAACATGTACCCATGAATTACCACATAGGTGGCAGTACACTAAACATCGAAAGTGTGATGAGAGACTTAGGGACACAGGTGGACAGTGGTCTCACTTTCAATAACCACATCGCCACAACAGTCAGGAAATCCTTCTATGTGGCACACCTCATCACTAAGGGCTTTTCATCCAGAAAAAAGGAGGTCATTGTCCCACTGTACTCATCCCTCATTAGACCCATTATAGAGTATAATGCCCCTTTTGGTATGTACCTCACAAGACATCTGCAACAGCTGGAAAGGTCACAGAAATACCTCACTAAAAGAATCACAGGCCTAAAGCAGATGCCATATACTGACCGTCTAAAAAACTCCAGCTATACTCTGTGGCATATCATCTACTCAGAGGTGATCTCTGCTTAACATACAAGGCCATGTCAAACCCTGAGCTGTTGGACATGCTCCACTTAAAGAAATCCCAATCCCTCAGAGCCACATGCTCCAGGGATCTAAACCTTGTCATCACAATGAACAAAACATGCTGGAGGGATATATTCCTGACCCAGAGACTCCCCATACTCTGGAATAGACTGCCCATACATGTCAAGCAGAGCGCCTCATTGGCCCTCTTCAAAAAGAACCTTGATGATTGGATGGGAGATAGGAAATTCACCCCGGGGATCATGTCAGTCACCCTGCTAGACAGGGGTCCAGAGAAGTAAATATTGTGGGAAGAAATATCCAGAGAATTGTTATTGCTAGGCTTGTATAGGCCCTAGGGCCGATAGCCTAGTACCAACCTATGAACCTATGAACCTATAAAAATGAAAAAGGAGGTTAAGAAAGGGAATGCTATTACTGTAAGAAAGAAAAGATGTAAAACACATATAGAAGGTCAGGAATTTTTATGGAGACTATCTATACAAAAATTACCAGTGAAGGTGAATATGCCATATAAAAGTATAAGAGACAGAGTATATATTGTGGGGAACTTGCAACTTGTGAACATTTTTTTATGCAATATAAAAGGGTAAAATGTTATGGGGAAACATTAGTAAGAGTGAATATGTGAGTGACTTTCAAGACGTAAATAATGTAAATATGGATATGACTGAATTTGGCTACTATAGAAACAAAAGTAAGAAAGAGGTTGAAAATCTCATAAAAATGTTTGCTATGCTATGGTTGATCTAGAATCAGAGAGTTAAGGAGATCATGTTCAATAAAAAATGGGAATTAGCAATGATGTTGAAAAAAATAAGGTTTTGGTTGTAGAAACTGGAGCGGGAGTCAACAAAGTAATAAGTATGTGTTCTATATGATGAAACAAAATGTGAAAGAAGATGTGATTTGTAAATAATGTATGCATATATGTATATTGTAAATTGTTGGAAAAAATGTATATATAATGTAAATAAGTAGCAACGTAAATAATTATTTGATTGTGTTAATACTTATGGATTATATAAATAAAGAACCCCTACTCTTTTCGAAATGTACCATGACATCTTTTACAAACACCAACTCAAGCAGATGGGACCTCGGTTTATTGTTTCATCCAAAGGATGACACACTCAGGAGTGCAACAACCCCTAATACTATACTACAATGTCTGCACTTGATTAGGTTCATAGGTTCATAGGTTCGTACTAGGCTATCTGCCCTAGGGCATTTATAAGCCTAGCCAGAGTGTATGTGGCTTGCACCACCCCTTAGGATGAGAATACTACGCCCTTTTAGGGTTTAGTTTACTATGCCTCTGTCTAGTAGTGACACAGAGATGACCCCCGGGGTAAACCTACGATCTCCCATCCACTCGTCGAGATTTCTCTTGAATAGAGTCAGTGAGGGGCTCTGCCTAACATGGACTGGGATTCTGTTCCAGAGTGTAGGGAGCCTCTGGGTTATGAATCTGTCCCTCCAGCACGTCCTGTTTATTTCTGTGTTGAGGTTTAAGTCACTTGTTCTTGTGGCTCTGATGGATTTGGATTTTCTGAGGTGGAGCATGTCCATTAATTCAGGATTGGACATGGCCTTGTACGTCAGGCACAGATCACCTCTGAGTAGGCGGTATGCGACTGAATAGAGCTGGAGTTTTTTCAGTCGGGCAGCATATGACATATGTTTAAGACCCTTTATCCTCTTGGTGAGGAACTTTTGGGGTCTTTCCAACTGCTGCAGGTCTCGGGTGAGATACATCCCAAATGGGGCATTGTACTCAATCATTGGCCCGATAAGAGAAGAGTACAGGGGCACAATGACCTCTCTTGATCTAGATGTGAAACCCTTCATGATAAGGTGGGCAATATAGAAGGTCTTCCTAACCACTTTGGCAATGTGAGAGTCAAATGAGAGGTTACTGTCAACCTGGGTCCCTAGGTCCCTGATTACCTCTTCCGTACTTAATGGATTGCCGCCTATGTGGTAATTTGTCGGTACCTTGTTTTTCCCAAAGGGTATGACTATACATTTTTTGGCGTTCAGCTTAAGGCCATGGCTCTGGCACCAATTATCCATTTCTATGAGGCCTCTCTGAAGGATGTTTGTGTCCGCTGGAGTATCAATTATGGCCCAGTTTGCAGTCATCTGCGAACTTTGTCAGCCACAATCCTCCTATGTTTGCCTGTACCTCGGAAAAATAAATGCCGAACAAAAGGGGTCCCAGGACTGAGCCCTGTGGGACACCGCTTGTGACTGGCTTAGAGTCTGACATAGCTCCAGCAACTCTGACCCTGTGGGTTCTGTCCTTGAGCCAGTTTGCAACCCATCTTGTGATATATGGGTTTACATTTAAGCTGGTGAGTTTGTCTATGATGCCCGAGTGGGGTATTGTGTCAAAGGCTTTTGCAAGGTCAAGGTAGGCTGTGTGAACTGCCTTACCCTCATCAATGGCCTTAGTGACTGTTTCAAAAAAGTCGACCAAGTTCAGAAGGCAGGATCTGCCCTTGACAAAGCCAAATTGGGTAGGATCCAATGTCTGTAGGTCCCCAATGTCTTTGTTTATGAGTTCCATAATGATCCTCTCCATAGCTTTGCAGACCAGGCTCGTCAAGCTTATGGGGTGGTAATTTCCAGGGTCCGTAGAAGCACCGCCTTTGTGAAGTGGGACCACTGTTGCCGTACGCCACTCTTTGGGTACATATCCTGTGGTAAGGCTAAGATTAAACAGCAGCCTTATGTGTGGGTTTAGTTCCTCTTGGAGTTCATGTAGCACACAGCCTGGGACACCATCCGGTCCCATTGATGCTGTGTTTTTAGCTTTAGAGAGGGCGGCTCTCACCTGGGCATCTGAGATGTTAGGGAGGCTACACTCTGCTGGGATAGTTATTTCTCCTTTTGGGGGGGAGGAGAAATTTGCACTGAACCTGTCTGCCAGAATGTTGGCAATGTCAGTGGGTTCAGTGTATTTTGTGTCATTTTGGACTAACTCTGAGCATATCTGGGAGTTTCCACCCAGGTTTCTAACATAGCTAAAGAAGGCCTTGTGATTGTCTTTTGTGTCATTTGCGATTTTTCTCTCAAAGTTGGCCTTGGATGATTTTATGAGTGATCGTAGTTTTTGCTAGTACTGATCAGAGATGCCTTCCCTTTTAGGGATTTTGCTCTGTCATGTAGTAGCTTCCTCCTTCTGTTGTAAAGTTTGTTTATGGCTGGGGTCCACCAGACCGGTCGCCTGCCTTTGGGGAATGGGTCTTGGTTTTATTTGGGATTGCATGATCCATGCATTCTTGAAGGTGCCCATAGAAGGCATTTGCAAAGGATTCAGCAGTGTGGGTTGTGGTTTCCACTGGCCCAGGGGCCTTGAAAGATACCACTTCAGTCTTAAGAAGTGTGAAGTTTGCTTTTGAGAAGTTCTTCACTGTGGTCTTTTGTGCAGGGGGTGGGGGCGGGATGTGGATTTCCAGTGAGATTAATTTATGGTCTGATCTTACCAAAGAGGGATGTACTTCCGGTGTGGAGCATTTTGTCCCCATGTTTGTGATGATCAGGTCTTGTATATTGTCTCCTCTTGTGGGAATGGTGACTAGTTGTTCCATTGCATTTGAGTTTATGAATTCTAAGAACCTTTGAGATAGGGTGTTGGGGCTTGAGTAATGTTCCCAGTCTATGTTTGGGTAGTTGAAGTCTCCCAAAATGATGTACTGTTGGCTACATTATACCCAAATTTCACTCTAAAGACTATGCCCACTTTACATTTAAGAGTTTCTTTCCACATCTCAGTGTGGTTAGGAATGGGGAGGGTGAGGTTGGGTAACAGTAAGCATACCTGGAAGCCTAAGTATCAGTATACTGTTGGAGTCAGGAGATGGGGTTGCCCAGGTCACTGATGCTCATCCTTGCCAAGACATGACTGCATACTGTTACATCTACCAAGAAAAACAATTAGGTGTTCCCTACCAAATCCTCAGTAGTTACTGAGGCCCACCACCTGGCATCACTGGGATAAAGCAGCAAATCTACCTGCCTGAACCCTGCACCTTGGCTACTAGAGCTGGAAGCAAGACAGTAAGTCACACTTCCCCTGTCACACCACCACTCTCATACGTCTTCATTTAAACTTCACTTACTTTGGAAGCAGACAAGTCAGAAAAACCTTTGTCCCCAATATTCTCAAATACAATGTAAAAATAATACTCTGTGCCTCTAAGGTGATTGTTGTCCATAATGTCTGTGGCTGGCTAAAATGGCTTGGAATGCTAATAAGGAGATAGAGAACAGAAACGATGTTAGAAATGCAATGTAAATTTAGCTCCACTGACATGAAGAGAGAAAGAGATCTTGAAATGCAGGTGACAGGAAAAGGGAAGAAAATAAGGCTGTTATTTTTGGTTCGGGATCATTTAATAAAGACAGTTTTAAATAGCTATGGGCACTATAAGGATTACTCCTACCTTCAACTTCTTGGTGTTGTCAGACAGTTCTCATGATCTGGAAGACTGGGCATTATCACGATTAGACTGACTGCCCAAATAATTCTTGAGAAGAAAACGTATGCTGCATTTTGGGCTCAAGCTCAACATATATAATTTCTTTGTCTGGTGGGATTTTACTCTTAACAGGTCCACTTGTATATTATACATAGCTTTGATTAAAAATGGGAGTTCTTCTGGAATGAATGTAACATCATTAGCATAATCATTGTGTAAGGTGAAGTAATGGACCGTAGTTATTATGCAAGGTTTTAAGGACCACAGTGAAAAACACATGGTTTGCAGGGGATCACAGCCACAAATTCATAAAATAAGTCCCTTAATATACAAAATTTTGAGCCTGAGAAATGGGGTCTATATGAGCAGAGCAAAAACTGTACTGAGTGAATCCCAGTTAAGTGACACCAAGTGTGTGAAAATCTCAAATATCGCAAGAGTGAACAGAGATCACCATAGGGAATTCTTCCCTTTACTTCAGTGTAGTGCAATCTTAGAGTTGGTATATTTAAGTAGCGGGGGTGTGGGGGTGCAGGGGGGATTGCCCCCTGCATAAAACATTTAATGACAGTTTACCTGTCTTAGTTTTATTTTTATTCGGATTCAACATTTTCAAACTTCGATCATATGGTGTCGACCATATAGTATTCGGAGTTTGAAGATTTTGTTCCAATAATATAGACCCTGAGAAATGAATAATGATGATAAAGACTTTGAAGAAGGTAGATTGCTGTGGCTTCCTGCGTGTTACAAACTTGAGTGAAGTGATTTATGCCAAAGTAAAGACATTTAGTTTTGAGTGCAATGACTTATGCAGAAATAAAGATATTTAGTGTTCTGTTTTGCAAGACTGTGTGCACTTTATTGTAGCATAGTGCGTTATCCATAGGAGAAGTAAGACATTAATGTAAAGGAGTGCACACAATGATAAAAAAGAAGACTAACATTCATCTTCTGTTATTTGCAAGTTGTATTGTCAGAGAGACAGAGAGAGAGCAGAACAGTTTTCCTGAAGTAATATGCATTATTGGAATTTCACTGGTAATAAATTTCTAGTTAGCTTGTTAAGCAATCATTTTGGATAAGAAAAATTATTTACCACAGGCTAATTTATTGTCCTGCTAGACAGAGGCACATTTCCATCCCCAGCTGAGTTCTTTGCTTCAGGCCCTAGATTTTGACATATGGCTTTAATTAAGTCAGTGAGTGGGTTTATTAGGCTATAAGTAGATGGGCAAGATACCAGTTTTAATTGACTTTGTTTCATTCACATTCATTTCAGGTTATAAGTGTGAGTAACACTTTAAGAATGATGGGTAATGCATGCTGAATTATGCAGGGCACTTTTAAAGTTACTTATGTGCTGTGAAGCAAAAGAAATTATAGTCTTTGGTTTCCTATTCTTTTTTTAAATGAAACTTTTTACTCCTGGCTTGTATAGCAGTTTTTATGCTAAATCATTGTTTTCTTTTTTGTTATGGTGTACAAAAACATCAAACACTTTTTTTTGGATGGGGGCAAGAATATAATCTGCTTTCATAACTGGTTTGTATTATTTTGCACATTACAAATAATTCCTCTTTTTTTTGTACCAGGAAAGTTGATTGTGGGTTTTCTGGTACTTACCTCTCAAAAGAACCAAAAGGCACATCAATAATAGGTAGACTCTTTGCACCTCAACTTTCATTACTTCATGGGTCTGGCATTCAGCAGACTGATACATATCAGAAAATACATTTATTTTCTTTGATGGAACGAGTAGGAATGGAATTTAAAGCTGTAGCTTATATATCATAGATCAATGCAGGAAGTAATTCTGCAGATGTTGCCTAGGTAACTTGGCATTTCAATCTACATGTGCCTTCTCAGTACAGACTTTGCCATTTTAGTCATCAGTTCTTGGGAAATTTTATTTCTATTTTCATAGTTAATTGTGCCTTTTCATAGTATAATTCTGCTTAGTTCAGCAAGTGGTGTACATTATACTTTTTTGAATTTATTTGTTCACTGACCCCCAAAGGAGTGTGACAAAAAATATTTATGCACAGTGTTATAGAAGGATCAGATTTTTCAATCAAATAATTATTACAATGACAGAAAATAATGTTAGGACAGCATGACAATCAGTAAACTAATGTTTTGATAATTGCAAGCAATCAAACACAAATTTACAATGTGCTGTCTTTCAAGAGTAAAGCATTTTTTCTTACCTTATACTTTTTTCATGGCTAGAAAGTAGGGGAACATGGGTTATCACAAAAAGAATGGGCTGGGTGAAGAAAGAAGAGCCAAGACTAGGAGTGGAGAGGAAAACCAAGAACAAGCTACCATCTTATGTAGGTAATGAAAAAGGCAGATTATTTAGCAGACCAATCTAACATCAAAGTGCCTTCCGCATGTGATCTTTAGCAGTCTGGTGAGTACATTGGATACTTAATGAGTACACTGGACGCTTAATGCAGATAGTGTTAAATTTAATTTTAAAGAGAAGGTTTGAAGCTTTTGTTTGGACTCCTCTGTTATAGGAAGCAGTTGATGCAATTCAGAGTGGTATAGTGATGCTTATATGATTGTAGAATAAATTGATAGTGTGTGTTTGATACCGCTTGACGATGTATCTACTAGAGTAATTGCCAGCAGTGGAAAGCTATAGTCTCTAGATGTGGCCAAAAATTAGATTTTTGAATTGTAAAGCAATTTTTGAGGGTGATGAGTTTTGAGAGTTTTGTTTTCTGTATCTGAAGAGAGTGTGGTTGATTTTATTTTTAAAAGGGATTTATGTATATCTTCACCAAGAAAGTTGTATCACGGTAAAGGCTTAGTTAATTAAAGATGGAGTGTGTCAGGGGAACAAGTTGAGTCAGGCTGCACTTCTAAATGACATACCCTTTGTTTTCCACCAGCCAAGATGAAGTTACTTTCTAGTCAGGAGAGGAGATCTGAGAGATCATGGTGGAAGCTAGGTCTGACGGTGTCAAAACCAGAGCGTAAGAATGTAAGGGGTATCTCACTAATCTACATAAGAATGTTAGACAGGAGGTCTAAGGGCAAAGAGTTTGTAAATACTGAAAAAACAGTGGGTTCTCAATTCAGTTTTGGGAGTCACCCGACTAAAGGGAATATTGGTTTTAACTCAGTTTCTAAAAAAGGTGATGGATAAATTGATTGCAAGCCAGTTGGAGGCTTTGTTGGAGAAGCCTGTTAAAGCTAGGTTAATATAAACTGACTTGACAAGCTCTGTGCTAGCACACAGAAGACAGCACAAAACTGCATTAAAAACCTTCTGACATATTTTAAACATTGCGGATAGTTTACGCTGCCACACAAAGTGTGGCAGAGATGTGACACAGTAGTCTCTTAATGCTTTATTTAAGGTGCACTTCAGTTCTGACTGCCATTTGTGTGACAATGCAAAGGATGTTACAGCTTTTAAATCTGTTAGACACTTTTAATTTCCTAGACATTTTTAGCTGATAATACATCATGGCAGATGAAATCTCTGGCTGGAGAATTATGATCAGGTCTCTAGTCCTAGTTTTTGTTTTGTGTTCTTGAAACAGATTCCAAGAACAACTTCATTTAAGCTTCACTTTCAAGGTGAATTTCCTGGAATCCATTTCCTAAAAGCATAACAAACTTGTTGCAATCAGAAATGTAATCATGATGCTCTATATTTTATATCAGAATGAAAGAATTAGCAAAAACACATTCAGATTTTTCTAGAACTTTTTAAAAAAATATGTTTGTAGTTTCATAGGTGTATACCACAATAGCAACCACTAGGGCCTGTATAAACCTGTCCCACAAATGATAATTTTTTTATGTTTATATAGGGGTAATTGTTAGTTATGACATGATTGAATGTTGTTTTTCATCAGAGACATGGGTGCCAGAACAGGAGTGAATTTTCATTTTCCAATCCAGTAGTTCAAGTTACACATACATTGGGTTGGGGGGGTCTTTGTTTCCCTTGGGTGGGGAACTTTTTACAGAGAGTGGAAATTCTCTAAGATAAATATCTGTCACTGCAACATGTCCTGTTTATGTTGCATGCAAAATTTAGGTCTTTACATCTGATTGTTCTGATGCTGTTTGCTTTGCAGATTTGCAAAAGGTTCATTAGAATGGGGTTCAGGGATGCCTTGTATGTTAGGCATAGATTGCCTCTCAGAAGTCTGTAGGAGACCAAGTATATATATGAAGTGATCCACATATGACATTTTGTTTATGTCTTGTATTCTTTTTGTAGGCTTTGTAGACATTCCAGTTGCTGCATGCGTCTGGTCAGGTGTATACCGAAGGGGGGTATTATACTCAATGAAGGGTCTACTGAGGGCTAAGTATACTGGTACAACAACTTCCCTGGACCTAGATACCATGCTCTTACTTATAAGCTGTGAAACATAGGATTTCCTTACTACCTTGGACACGTGTTGGTCAAAGTCCAGGTTACTATCTATTCAAGTTCCCAGATTCCAAACTAGTGGGTCTATTCTAAGGAGTTTATCAATAATGTAGTTGCCTGGGGTGGCCAGCTTCCCAGAATGTAATATAATGCATTTATTGGCATTGAGTTTTAAGCTGTGGCTTTGGCACTAGTCATTTCTCTGTGTTAGACCCTCTTGTAAGATGATAGTATCCTGCGTGGGATTCTATGGCTGCTTTTAGTTTTGCAATCATCTGCAAACTTGGTCAGTCAGAGGCCTTTGACATTAGTCTTGACTTCCAAGAAGTAGATGTTAAAGCAAAGCAGGCCCATCACAGAGTCCTGAGAGATTCCACTGATAACTATTTGTGGAGGTGGCCTCAGGAATCCTAACTTTCTAGGTCCTATCTGTGAGCCAGTTGGCTATCTAGTGCTCTGTATAGGGGTTTATGCCTAATTCCATAAATTTGTTAACAATGCCTGAGTAGGGTATTGTATCAAATGCCTTATCCAGGTCAAGGTAGGCAATATGCACTGTTTTACCCTCATACATTACTTTAGTGACCTTCTCAAAGAAATCCACCAGGTTCAGTAGGCATGACCTTCCTTTGACAAACCCAAAGTTGTATGGATCCAGTGTCTGAAGGTCTCCTATGCCGTTATTGATCATTTTGATGATAATTCTTTCCAGGCTTTGCATATAAAACTAGTCAGACTAGTGGGCCTGTAGTTTCTGGGACATGTTGATGGTCCACACTCATGAAGAGGGCTGACCATTGCAGTCCTCCATTATTGTGGCACAAAGGCTGTTTTTAGACTGTAGTTAAATAGTAATTCCAGTGGGCCTGATAGATCATATTTAAGACTAACCAGAAAGCATTCACGGATATTATCCACTGAGGCTGTGGAGGGGTTATGTTTGTAGGTATTTCATGGGGGGAGGGGGTTGGGGATGATCAGCGAGTAAAGCTGAAGATAATTTGTCAGGCAGCAGATTCACTATATCTCCCTGCTCAGTGAATGTGGCACCATTTACCACCTGTTCAGCATACTCCTGTGTGTTACCTTTTAGGTTTCTGACATAGCTTAAGAGGGCCTTATGGTTGTCTTTTGCCTGGAAGGCTATATGGACGTCAAAATTGGATTTATTGGACTTAATTAGCTCTCTTAGTTGGCTTTTCAATTTGGTAAGAGAGTTCCTATCTTTATGGGAGTCACGCGTCCTGATTTTCACCATGATTTTTTTCATTGAATAAACTCTTGGAAGGCTGTGAAAGCCGAGGCGCTAAGTGTTTCATTAAAATTGCTTACTTCTTGGATCAGTGTCTTGGTGGTATTTTAAAATGTTATTTTTTGCCTTTTTTAAGTTGTATTTGTTGTTTTTTCATTGTATAACCTGTTAATTTGGGCTGCCCTTGTTTTGGAGTTATTTTGGGTTTACTTCTGTCAGGTACAGCAGCCTCTATGCAGCCATTGACGTGGCTTTATAGAGTTTCTGTGAATAATTCTGCATAGGTTGTGTGTTGCCTGGGTCTGGAGGGGCATTACATTTTGACATACTATCACTTAATAAAAGGTAGTTTGTATTTGTATAGTTCCTAACAGTTACTGAGTTTACTGGGATTACTAAGCTGATTTTGTTTTCAAAGGAGAAAGTTTTATGGTCAGACCTCACCAGGGATGATTTGACATTTGGGGGGTGCAGCATTCTTCCAAATTTGTGAATACAAGGTCCAGTATTTTGGAATCTCTAGTAGGCATGTGCATTAGCAAGTCAAGGGTATTTGTATTTAAAAAGTTCAGGAATCTTTGTGCCTGCAGATTTCTGGCCATTTAAGATTCCCAGTCTATAGACAGGTAATTAAATTACCCCACGAGTAAGGTGTTAGGTTGGATGTTGAGTGTCTTCAGCAAGTCTAAGTATGTGCTATGAGTTTTGTGGGACTCAGAAGGTGGCCTATAGCTTGCTAGGATATGGTACTGGACTTTTTCTCTAGTGACTTGCATGTGGAGAAACTCCTGCATATCATCCTGGTTAACCAACCTAGAGGTGTGCTTGTTATTAATGCACATTCAGACACCTCCACCTTTAGTCCTTGCCTGTGCATCTACTGATTTAAAAGTGTGGAACACACTGAAACCTTGCACTGCTGGGGTACCTTCTGCGTCTTTAAGCCATGTCTCAGTTACTGCATAGATGTCTATATTCTCCAGGGTGAAAACAGCTTGGGGGCAGTGAAGTTTATTGTTTAGGATTCTGGCATTGAAAAGTAACACCTTGAGGTTCAATTGCGTTAATTTTGTTATGTTGGTAGGTTTGTCAATTTGGCATTGCCTAAAAAGGCTATATGTTGGAGGATAAAGTTTTAGCCGGTATTCAAAAGCCTAGAGATGACAGGTGTAGACCATCCTTGGCAAAGCAACATGGTCTATTAACCATATCTTCCCATGCTGACAAATATTGAATCCCCTTAGAATGACATCAGAAGCTTAGTGATTTGTTAAAATCATCTTTTGTTTCTATTGTGGCATCATCCTTGCTGAAGATAATATGTTGTTCAATGCTAGGCTGATACCAGCCTGAGACTTAATAGTCAGAGAGACCTATAATGGCTCTCTTCCTGTTGATGTAAAAACACAGAAAGGAGCTTGCTGAAGGATAAAAATACACTACTTTATCCAACAACTAATGAATTTGGAGCGAGTACATCAACAGAATGAACAATGAGAGACAAAATGTACTTTTCCCTCAAAAGAAACACAAAGAAACACAAATAATTCAAGATATCAACAGCGTTTGAAATGGAGGAGCTTTCACAGCTCAGTTTGCAGTAATGGCTGGCAGGTTAAAAATCGCCAAGATTAAAAAGCAGGGAATGGAATGGGAGGGTGGGTGAGGGAAATCAGAGTTTTTAGTTTTTGTAGGTTTTGAGTCTTATTAGGGAAGATAAAGCCACAGTTATACTCTGTGTATTTAAGTATTATTCAAGAAACCAACTAACCAATGAAAAAAAGCATAACTTAGGTAATTTGTGTAACTGCCACCAAGAGCAAAAACACCAGACCAATCAGATGTATCAAAATAGAAAACAAAATGGAACAGGTAATATAGAAAACAGCTCTATCAGTTTAAGCAACTACACATCAGGATTACTTTTCTTTGTTACTTTGTTGTTTGTTTCAAAGAAAATAAAGGTATATGAAATACTGATTATGTACCTATGATGAGTATGAATTAAGCAGTGTTAAAAAAAAAAGGTGAGAAATAAAAATTAAAAACACAGTACATATGTCTTTATTGTAAATAAATTCACTATATGAACACTATGTATTGTGCAAATATGATTCATGAAAAATAAAAGGCCAACAGAAGCTTTCTTTTAACGGTTATAAAAAGCTTGATGGTTTTAGACTACATTATTTGTATAATCTAACTAATTAGGGGTCACTGTGCTTAATTTGCCACTATCTACACACAACAGCATGCCATAGTCTGCTGGGGACACTTATTTGACACTTTGATGTTTGTAGATTATCTCCACAACCATTTGCAGGATGTTTGCTAATGTTAACACAAGCCTGTGAAGCATTCCAAATTACTTACTGCGGCAGCTGCTTATTAAATCATTGTTTATAGATGCTTTAAAAGAGTCATCACCATCATCATCATCATCATCATTATTAAGCACCGTCTTTTTTCCCATTTTCTACAGAGGGTTGGGGTGTCATGACAACTGTCACCATCACTTTTGATTCAATGCCACTCCCCTACCTTCTTCAATAGTCATGCCTGAGTGTTGCAGGTGTTCTCTCACACAATCTATCCATCTCTTTCCTAGACACCCTCATTTCCTCCTGCCATCTTCCTGTCTGTCCCAAATTTTCTTCACATGTGCCCAAACCAGCATAATCTGTTCACTTTGACCTCCTCTGCAACTGGAGCTTCTTGGGCCTCTGCTCTAATGTCCTCATATCTTCATCTGCTCCATGGTGCAAATCCTACCACCCATCTCTTCGCACTTCATCTCCAGTGCCTTCAATGCCCAGCTTTCTGTACCAAACAGTTGTACTGGTCACACACCTGTTATGTATACCTTACATAGGTTCATAGGTAAGTACTACGCTAGCCATCCTTGTGGGCCATTATAAGCCTAGCCAACTTCCCTTTTTTTGCTTAAAAAAACTATCCCATTTGATTATAGACTGGCCTTACCCATCCCATAGTTGATAATTATATATTACTCTTAATGAGAATAACTGAGACCATACCCATAGATAATGGGATAAAGCTTTAAGGAGCTGCATCTGTCCATTAGTAGTACAGGGGCAGTCCTGGGGTAAATTTTCTGTTTCCCATCATTAGATCTAAGTTGCACTTGAAAATGGACAGGGATAAACTTTGTTTTATGTAGATGGGGAGCCTTCCACAGCAGTAGTATCCTCTGCAAAATATACCTGCCCTCCAAACTGTTCTATTGATGTTGGACAACAGGTTTAGATTCCAAGTCCAAGTATTTCTGATACCATTTCACTTGCTGATGTGCAGTAAATCCATCAGTAATTGGTCAGAGGATACATTTTATGCCAGACACAGATAACCTCTTAGCAGTCAGTAGGATGCCAAGTATAGTGACAGGCCTTTGAGTTGGTCCATGTTCATAGATTCATAGGTGTGTACTAGGCTAATGGCCCTGGGACCTTTACAAGCCTAGCCCTTAGAAGATCCCTGGCATTGTGCTACCTGTCGTTAGTTCCCAGTGCCTCTATCAAGTAGAACCACTGGAGTGATCCTGGGGTGAATTTCCCATCCACTCATCAAGATTTCGCTTGAAGAGGGCTAGTGAGGTGCTCTTCTTGACATGTATGGGAAGTCTATTCCAGAGCATGGGTAGTCTCTGGGTTATAAACCTGTCCCTTCAGCATGTTCTGTTGATTGTGGTAATGAGGTTGAGGTCTCTGGAGCATGTGGTGCGCTGGGATTGGGATTTCTTTAGATGTAGCATTTCTAACAGAGCTGGGTCTGACATGGCTTTTAAGTCAAGCAGAGATCGCATCTTAGTAGATGATTTGAGACAGAGAATAACTGGAGTTTTTTGAGTCTGTATGTGTAGGACGTGTTTAAGGCCTAGGATCCTCTTCGTGAGGTACTTTGTGGCCTTTCCAGCTCTTGCATGTGTCTAGTGAAGCACATGCCAAATGGGGCATTATACTCTATGATTGGTTTAATGAGGGAAGAGTAGAAAGAAATGTTGACATCTTTCTTCCTGGATGCAAAACCCTTGGTAATGAGATGTGCCACATAGAAGGACTTTCTGACCACAGTACCAATGTGGTGGTCGAAGGAGAGATCACTGTCAACCTGTGTCCCCAGATCTCTTATAACACCTTCAGTGTTCAGTGGGCTTCCATCAATGTGGTAATTAGTAGGAACTGCGTTTTTCCCAAAGGGGATGATAACACATTTTTTGGCATTAAGCTTAAGGCTTAAGGCTTAAGGCCATGGTTTCGACACCAGTCATTGGTCTCAGTAGGCCTTTCTGTAGGATGTCTGCATCACTTGGTGAGTTAATAATGGCTCCCAGCTTGCAATCATCTGTGAATTTGGTCAGCCAGTTCCCCTCAGTATTGGCCTGGACTTCTGAGAAGTAGATGCCAAACAGGAGAGAACCCAGGACCAATCCCTGTGGGATGCCACTTGTGACTGGTTGGCAGTCTGACTTGGAGTACACTACTTTCACACTGTGGGTTCTATCTGTGAGCCAATTTGCAACCCACCTAACGATATAGGGGGTTGATGCCTAGTTTGCTGAGTTTATCAAAAATTCCTGGGTGAGGAATGGTATCAAAGGCCTTGGTCAAATTGAGGTAGGCTATATGAACTGCGTTACCTTCATCCACCACTCTGGTGACTGACTCAAAGAAGTCACCCAGGTTGAGCAGGCATGATCTACCTTTCACAAAACCAAATTGCATGGAATCTAGAGTTTGGAGATTCCCAACATCCTTGTTAAGTAGGTCCATGATGATGCACTCCATAGCCTTACATATCAGACTCATCAGGCTAATGAGGCAATAATTTCCAGGGTCTGTAGTCACTCCTCCTTTATGGAGAGGGATAACTGTAGTAGTGTGCCATTTGGTAGGGACAAAACCTGAGGTGAGGCTATGAGTGAACAGAGCACACAGATGTGGTGCCAGTTCACTTTGTAATTCATGTAGAACCCAGCCTGGGATATTGTTGGGTCCCATGGAAGCTGTATTCTTGGCCTTAGACAATGCAGCTTTAACCAGTGCTGCAGTAATGTTGGGTGCTTGGCATTCTTCCAGTATTGAGAATGGTCCTTTGGGGGGAGAGAGGGGTAAAGTTGGCACTGAATCTGTTGGCCCATATGTTGGCAATATCTGTTGGCTCAGTATAGGAGGTACCATTGTGCAGTAACTCATAGCAAATCTGGGTATTGCCATGGAAATTTTTGATATAACCGTAGAAGGCTTTGTGGTTGTTTTTAGTGTCTACTGGAATTCTGCCTTCATGGCTGGCTTTGGAGGTTTTGATGAGGGATCTCAACTTTTTGTTGAGGCTAATAAGGGCATTTTTCCAGTCTTGGGACTTCACCTTTTTCTGCAACAGTTTCTTCCTTCTGTTGTAGAGTTTAATAATGGCAGGGGACCACCAGACTGGCTTCTTTTTTTTTTGGAGGAGAGCATCTTGGTTCTGTTGGGTATGGCTAGTTACATGCATTTATGTACATGTTCATACAGTGCATTGGTGTAGGACTCGGCAGCCATGCATCTATTTTGCATTGGCATGGGTACCATGAAGTTAGCCACCTCTTTTTTTAGGAGTCCAAAGTCAGCTTTGGAGACGTTTTCATGGTGGATACCTTTGTGCGGGGGGGGGGGTGAATTTCCATGGTGATTAGTTTGTGGGCAGATCTAACCAGGGAAGAATTGACTATTGGTGTAGAGCAACGGTTGCCCATGTTAATAATAACCAGGTCAAGGATGTTGCTTTCTCTAGTGGGGATAAGAATGAGCTGGTCCAGGGCATTGGAATTAATGAATTCCAGGAAGCACTGGGCCAGTGCATTGGTGAATGAGTAGTTTTTCCAGCTGATGGAGGGGTAGTTGAAGTCACCTAGTATGAGAGTGTTGGGTTGGATCTTAATAGTTTCCAGGGTGCTTAGGAATGTGGAGTGAGAGTCTTGGGACATGGTTGGGGGCCTATAGCAGGCTATGACCTGAATTGCCATCTTACCCAATGTTAGTTGTACCTGGAGTATCTCAGATGCATTATGCTGGTCTACTAGTCTGGAGGTGTGCATATCCTTTATGAATATGGAGACACCACTGCCTTTGAAGCTTCAGTCCATGTTCTGGGGCCGAAAGGTGTGGAATGTGTTATAGCCTGGTAGCACATGGGTGCTTTCTGTTACTTCAAACCAGGTCTCCGTTACAGCATAAATGTCAATGTTCTTCAGATGTTCTCCATTTTGAGGAGTGCTTCGAGCGAGTGCATCTTGAGATTTAAACTTCTAGCATTGAGCAGCATGACCCTCAGCTTGCATTTATTTATAGCTGTTACAGTGGTAATTTGGTCTTTGGAACACCGCCTAAAAGAGGCACTATAGGGGTGGCAAGAGCCTTAGCCAGTACCCAGAAACCCAGGGGTGACAGATGCAGGCCATCCCTGGCAAAGCATCGAGGTCTGTCAATCATGTCATCCCAAGCAGACAGATACTGGTTCCCCTTAGAATGACACCAGAAACTTATCCAATTGTTGAAGTCAATCATTTTATGTTTGTATTGTGGTATGTATCATTCTGGGTGATGGTAGGATGCTGCTCAGGGCTAGGGTCATACCTGCCTGGGCCACATAATCCGAGAGCTCCACCATCTCTCTTTTCATGTAGTCCAGGGTGGTGCATCTCAGGTCATTCACACCCATATGGACAATGACAGAGTCATAGTTGTACTTGTTGTGGAGTGACCTGAGTGCGTGTGTTATGTGTCGGATTCTGGCACCTGATAGACAGCTGACTGTTACCTTCACCTTATTCAACCTAGTGAGCGGGACATCAGTGTACCTCACTATTGAGTCACCTATGATTATTGTATTGGGCAAGCTGTTTTGCCTTAGGGGCTTAGGTTGAGGGGCACACTGTGTAGATGAGCTATGTGTCTTGGGGTTTGTGCTGTGTTGTGGTGATCGAGTGCATTTCTGCCTTGGAGGTCTCTGCTGTTTGGGTAGATTTCTATTAAAAGCCTCCACGAAGATGGGTGTGTGATTTGTGCATTTATTTGAGGGCTGTGGTGGTGGGTGTTCTGGAGGGTTATGTGGTTCCATGTGGTGTGGTGCAGGTGTTGACCTTCTCCTCTTGACCAGCTATTCCGGTCTTGGCTGGAGAGTGCATGGCTTCCAGTTTGGAGATATAGGCACTTCTCTCACAAGTCTGAGTGTTGGGAGGTAAGACGAGAGGGTTGTCTGTGTATATGAGGCAGTTGCTACACTGCCTCAGAATGCCCAAGTTCTCCCGGTTAATAGGAGAAACACAGGAAACTGACATTTAGACATGCCAGGAGGGATGGTCATCATTACTAAGTACTGGAGCTGTTTCTTTATAAGACGTCTAGTGCTGATATCACTTATCTGTGCTACAATAATTGCTACAAAGAGCCTGATGAAGTGCTGGCGAATAAGCTAATTAAAGTGCAAGAAAGAAGAGAAAGTTGAAAGGGATAGAAAAAAACTGCCCAAACGGCCAATAAACTACAATTTCAGAGCCAGAAACCACTTCTCTTGTGGTAGATAGGCTACCTAGTGCTTAACACTCCCACTGATAAGCTGGAAGGCTTCCCTCTAACACAGGAGGGTCTGGGGAATTCAGAAACTTACAAAATAGTTCTGGATACAGCTAATCTGTATCTGAACTACTCCAGTAATAGGAAGGGTGGAAAACAAGCTTAGAAGTTTTTTTTCAGAAAAAAAGTTAACTTATAGCTAGAATACCTCAAAAAGGGTTTAAAACCGTGCAGCTGAAGCTCTTGATACTGCAGACCTGTACTGAAACTATGCTACTCAATTTTAAGGTTAAGAACTCAGTAAGAAAAAACTCACAGTGAAGCACAGATTAATCATTTATAGTCAAAAGAACTGCATTTGCAGTATGGAAAAATACAGTCAAACAGCAATGAAATGTCACAAAATGCAGCCAAACAGCAACTAATTGCAGTAGATAGCAATGAAATATATTTAATCAGTAGATTGCTTTGAAACAATAGCTCACAAATCACAACCAGTAACAGGCAGTACCAACAAAGCAGCGACTCAGTAGAACACTGTCATCAGTTTAGTGAGGCTACCAACAAGCAGTAATAAATATGGCAAACAGCAAAATGAAGTAGAAAGAGGTACAGTTTTTTTTTTTTTTTGTTAAAGTAGAAAGTGAATAAGCAGAAAATAGTGAGATAATACAAGGTTCAGAAGCTAAAGGGGTGGGCCTTTGCTAAGTTCTCACTATAAACAGTAGAATGACCTGATGTAATGTGATTGAGGGGAGTGTCCAGTATCAACTTTATACCAGAGGTGGCCACCCAAGACTTAAGACCACCCCAACAACAGGGCAGATGGGTGAGAAAAAAAAAACAGTTGTACAGATTACAGAGATAAGTATTAAACACAAATGCAGAAGACAATTGAAAATAAACACTTATCTTTTTCAAATATCACAGCAGGACAGTAGGCCAGTCTCTTTACAGCTTAGAACAGCTTGAGCAAACACATATATCTGATTTAAAACACTGGCTGTTAAAGGCAGAGAAACAGAAACCAGCCCAATTATCCAATCAAAAAAATTTTCAGGAATGCCCTTAGCTAGATTAAACCAGTCTGATTTACTTTCTCCCACAAAGAAAACAGCTAGCCCTCTCTAGAAAAGATTTCACTGCAAGCTGAAGGGGTCACAACAGTACAGATACTCAGCTCTATCACACAAAAAGGGGACCAAAAACAGTTACACCGATTGCAAAAACAGTTGTACAAATTACAGAGATATGTATTAAACATAAGTGCAGAAGACAATTGAAAATAAACACTGTCTAGGCCTTACATTCTTTTAGTAAGGTATCTCTGGGGGCATTACAATTGTTGCATGTGTCTGGATAGATACATGCCCAAGGTGACATTACATTCAATGGTTGGCATAATAAGGGCTGAGTAAAGGGGGAAAAGGACATCCTAGATATAGACACAATCCCTTTGTTTATAAGCTGTACAATATAGGATTTCATGCAACGGATGCATGTTGGTCAAAATTTAGGTCACTTTCTACATACGTTACCAAATTCCAAACAACTGGGTCAACACACGCAGGGGTGTATTGTCAGTGTGGCACTTCCTTGGGGTAGATGACTTCACAAAGGATACAATAGTGATTTTTTTGGTGTTTAGTTTCAGACCGTGATTTTGACACCAGTTATTTATCTGAGACAAACCTTCCAGTGGGATGGCTAAATCATTTGGGAATTCAGTGATTGCTCCTAGCTTGCAGCCATATGCCCACTTCGTCAATCAGGATCCTTTGGAATTTACTTTTATTTCAGAAAAGTAGATGCCAAACAGGAGAGGTCCCAGCACAGAGCCCCAGGGGACTGCAGTAGTGGCTGGTCTCTTCGTAGAGGTAACTTCCCCATTTTGATTATCTGCATCATATCTGTGAACCAGTTGGCAATCCAGTGGGTGACATTGGGGTTTATTCCCAGTTTATTTAGCTTTTCTACTATGCCTCAGTGGGGAACTGTATCAAAAGCTTTAGCTAGATCAAGGTATGTATTGTGTGCCATTTTGCTTTCACCCATTGCTTTGATCACCTTTTCAAAAAAAATCTATCAGGCTGAGAAAGCATGACCTGCTCTTGATGAATCCAAACTATGATGGGTCCAGTGTTTGGTAGTTGCCTATGTCCTGATGGATTAATTTCATGATAAGTCTTTCCATGGCTTTGCATAAGAGGCTAGTCAAACTTATGGGACATGGAAGTCCTCCCTTATACAGGTGAATGAATGTAGCTGCTCTCCCTTCAATTGGTACAAACCTGTCTGGAGGCTGAGACTGAACAGTGTTGTTAGGGGTGTGGCTAAATCATGCTTCATGTTTCATGCTGTTTAATATGCTTCCAGGAGTAGTGTCAGGACCCCTTGATGTGGTATTTATTTAGCTTTTAATAGCACTTTTATGACTTGGTCTTGTGCAATAGCTGTAGGTGAGCCTGTTTCAGGTTTATCTTGATGGAGAGATGGAGAGAGGAGAGGAGAGGAGAGGAGAGGAGAGAGGGGTAATGTTACAGCTAAATTTATCGGCCAGTAAGTTAACTATCTCTTCAGCCTCAGTGTAGGTAACATCATTCACAATCAGCTAAGTGAATTGCTGTATTGAGCTTTTGAGATTATGAACATAACTAAAAAATGCCTTCTGATTGTCTTTGACTTGTGTAGCTATTTTAGCTTCAAACTTGGCTTTAGTGGATTTTATTAAGCTCCTGAGTTGTTTGCTTGTTTCATTAACAAGGGCTCTAATATTCTGGGAATTACACTTCTTACTTTTAGTCATAATTCTTTTCCTTTTATTATAAAGCTTGTGGATATTATGGTTTCTTTCTGGGGTTTGCCCTGCACTTGTTCCAATTGGGTAGAGTTGGATATATACACAGCTGTTTGGATAGTTTACATCACCTAGGAAAATGGTATTGGGTTTAATACCGAGTGATTCTAGTTCCTGTAGATAGGTGCTGTGGCTTTCATTTGTCATAGAGGGAGCTCTGTAGCTAGCTAATATATAGTATGGAACCTTTGTGATGGTTATTTGGACATGAAGAAGTTCTAGTCCATCAGGTGCATTACTTTTCAGCTTCCTTGGCATTCTTCTATCACATACTGCCTTTAACATTCTGTGCCAGTTGGCTGCAGCCCCTCTGATCCTACTTTTGTCCTCCTTATTGAGACTTCTGTTCTCTTCTACTACCCCTCCCAGATACTTGAAGCTGTTAAACGTTTATAGTATTTCTACTTCTATCACAATTCTTAGCTCTTTCTGTTTCCCTAATTTGCTGCCATTGAAAATGTCTTATCTGTACTCAGCTTCATCCCGTGCAAGTCAGTTTTGCATTCTATTCCCTTATCATTTGCTGAAGTTCTTGTTCAGAGTCTGGCTGTAATACCACATTGTTTACATTCAGCATCTTTGTTGATCTGTCCCCTCCGACCTGTTTGCTAATGTAATCCATCACTAGTATGAAGAGTAGTGGACTCAGAGTTGAACCCTGATGACACACCCACTCCCACTGGGAAACCCTCAGAGTCTGAACAGGCTGCAGTAATTCTACCAATTTTTCTGAGACTTTCAACCATTGCAGGACTGCCCAAATCAGCTTTCTTGGGAACTTGTCACATGCTTTCACCAAATCTAGGAATGGACCCTTTTCCTTATCTCTAGCTTCTTATCAACCATCTATCTCACTGCAAATATCAGGTCAGTCATGTTGCATCCTGATATGAACTGCTCATTTCCCATCTTACAGTGTCCTACTCTGATTATTTGTTTATCAATCTTCCTCTCCAAAACTTTCATACAGTGCAACAGGAGTCTGATGCCTCCATATGGGTCTACTTCTAAATTTCAAATTTCTTATGGTCATGACCATAAGATCAAAGTTTTGAAACTTCGAATTTTAAATTAAAAAAATAAATAAATAAATAAAAGGAAAAAATCCCCACAACCCTGCTAATTAAATATACCAGCTCCGAGATCACACTACAGCTAGGAAAACGGTAAATGTACCATTCTGTGCTGTACGGTGATATCAATTTAAACAGTTCGGAGTTCTGAAACGTCAAAATTTAGAAGTAGATCCCGCCATACTTCCCACAGATGTGAATATCCCCCTAGTTCTAGTACACTGGCACAAGTATGCTTATTCTCCAGTCATCTGGGATATGCCTTTCTCTCTCTGAGTAGCCTCTTGATCCATTTCTTCCCTAACTCACCTAACATCTTAATCATAGTGGCTGTGTCCTCATCTGTTCCTGCTGCTTTCCCTGACTTCATTTCCCCTATTGCTGTTGTTCTTTGATCATAGTGTGTGTCTTGGGCAATATAACTTCTGTGGGATTTTTCATTCAGGAGCTGCTGAAAGTACTCCTTCCACCTGCTTCTGATGTTCTTTGAACTGATGAGTAGGTTATTGCTGGCATCCCTTATGAAGGCTGTCTGATGACTATCTTTATCTTTCAACCTGATAGAGTTTCCTTGTGCCATCTGCTGAGTCACTTTCTAGAAGTTGGTAGAGCAGCTGTGATGTCCTGTTCTTGGCGATTGCAACTGTTCTCTTAACCTGTTTGTTAGCCAACCAGTATTCCTTCTTATATTGCATAACTTTCAATCTCTTAGCAAGAGCAATCTGGACAAAACCAGAAATAATGGGGGGACAAAGGCCCAAAAATAGGGATAGATTTTAAATATTGCTCCTGTAAACTTAGAAAGTAGCTACAATAACAGTTTTCGCATTAGCATGAATTTTCTGAAGGATACAAAGTCTCAAATGTCTGTCATTATTTAGGGGCTTGAATCCTCAACGGCATGAACAAAATCACTAATTTTGTGAGGAGTGGACCAAACATATGAGACAAAATTTTGGACATTCTGTGAAAAATCTGGACAGCTGAGAGCCTGATCAGTTTCTTCTGTCTTCCACGTTTCCTGCACTCCTCCTTTCTTTTATAATGTTTCTTTCTTTTTGATAATTGTTTGGAGTACTATAAAAGAGTAATACTTTGGAAATAGGCATGTCTTCAATTCCAGGAAAAAAGACAGAAAAACATACTGATATGCAAAGTCCAGGAGTACCAGTGCAATTTTTGTGACTCCATGTAAATCCTAAGTATAATTGCTAAGTGTCATAAGATGCAGTCATGAGTTACTTGTGAATGGAAGATAGTTGTCAGACCATCAAAAATGGCATTTTTTAAATTTGTTGTGTATCCTAAGTTTGCTACATCTCAGGGAATATTTTCTGTTGTGAGTTATGGCAACTTAGAAATTGCTATGTTAAGAAGTAGGGGGGTGTATAGTACAGAGGTAATCTATGTGGATAGTAGGGGGCTCTAACCTGTATAAAATCAAATGTCTGATATAAAAATGCTGATTAAATTACAATGCACACACAGCTGTTCATGACTTTCATAGTCACATTTCTTGGATTGGAATTTTTGTGTTTATAGACTTGGCATTTGAACTTCAATTCTTCTTTTTATAAAGGGGTTCTTTGCCATCCATATTTCACTTTTGTTAATATTTAGCCTTCTTGTATGAATCTACATCCTTTTCTGCCTTTCTGCTCCACTGCTTGACTTTTCTGTATTCCTCCTTAATCATTACACACACACACACACACACACACACAGATATCAACAACAGTTATATTTTGGGTTAAACCTAGTATCTTTTTATCATTTAATTTTGGACCTGCTGATATCCTGACATTAACTACTCAGAAAAAAATAATTCAGCTTTTGCTTGCTTGGGAGCTACCTTTATCTAGTCAACACTTATGGTCCCTAACCTGACTCTTTAGCTGTTACTGATTATCAGTTACAGACTCTATGATGGATCATATAGTGTCATTGCTATGTATGGAGTATAAACCATACCTCTCCCAAACCTTAAACTCAGAACTCACAAAAAAAAAAAAAAAAAAAAAAACAATGAACAAGCAACCCACGTACCCCCCATTTATATTATTAACACCACAAAGCGAGAAAGAAGCACATTAAGGAAGTATTGCACCATTGATCGTTTAAAACGGAGTCGACTATGCAACTACATCTCAAAGCAAACCATGCATTGAATTCAAGGAATGAAGCTGAAAGGAAACCTATTTTGATGTGAGCTATATTGCTCTTTAGAAACTTGGAAATCATCTGTCTTACCTTTCTTCAGTGTGCCATATATTTTACAATAGTTCATGCAGCCAGGTGTTACTGCCTTAGTTTTCACAAATGAAGGAAACACAATGTTCCAATTGGTTGTCATTGTCATACTGTGCTTTGTAGAAAACTGTAAACTGACCATGCTTGTGTTAACATCTATGGATGAGTCTGAAGACAGTTTATGCTTTATCTGAAGCATAAAAACAATTGGATTTATTATGAGCAGCTCTATATTTCTGCCTCAATGCCCTATATAGAAAGATAGATACATAAATAGATATAAATACAGATATATAAACAGTCGATTTAGATCTTTCTAACTTATTCACTGCACACATCAATGCATAACACGACTAAATGGTTATAGTTGTCTGACACTGCTAATGAAATGTAAAAGGACTTCAGCTATTAAATCAAGTATACCTCCTCTTAAATGGCTATGAACAAACTCAATATTATATGGTCAAAATATAGACCATGCAATTGGAGAGTGAAAGAGCAATGTATGACCACAATTGTATGTTCGTGCACATGTACACACACACACACACACACACACACACACACACACACACACACACACACACACACACACAAAACACATTAAGTATTCTGTCCATAGATAATCAAAATCATGGTACAGAACAAACAGTTTCTTCTTTATATTCTTGAATAGTAACAACTGACCTCTCTGAAAAAGAAATTGTGTATTGCTCACCTTATCCAACTAAGCTTCATCACCAATTTTTGTATAACACAAGATCTCTGCTTAATTTTGCAGGAACTAACTGGCTACCCATCTCAGGAAGGGCTAGAGTATTACTAAAGACTCTCACATTAAATTATTATCAAAATGACTGCCCTTCACTTTTGCAGAAATTGTCAGTAGCATTTCTTTGTTAGTCTTTATGTTCAAACAAATGGGGCATTAACACACTGCTGTCTCAATTTTACCAAAACACTAAGTGAAGGATCACACGCAAAACTTGCACTGTTTAGCTGGCAAAGCTTGTCAGTTCATATAGGAAATAAAATTTGAATAATCTTTAAGGAAAAATTAAAATATAAAACAAGAGATAACTACAAGTGTCATTGTCAAAAGGGTAATAGCAAATCAGAGCATATCAAAACTGCAAACAACCTTTATACAATCCAAACCAAAACATGCAGGTGCCAATTCTAAATCAGTTGCAACCGTAACTAAATCTCAAAAACAATCGACTGACTCACATGACTGGAGATAAATGTGTACCTCTTAATATGGAAATTCAAAAATATAACACACCAATGGCTAAGCGCTTTCATCCCCGCTACATTTGGGACTTCATCAGAATCAACGATAGCTAATTGAACAAATCTTTAAATATCGTTCCTACCATACCTACTTTCCTTAAAATCACAGTTAATAAATACAAGCCCTATACACATAAAACATGATTTTTAAAATAAAAAATAATAATAATGATATAGAAAACAAATATCAAGGAAAAACCACCACAAACTTTTATGTCATACTCTTAAAACCCTACGTTTTAGCTCACTTGTTATCAAAATAGTGTCATTAAGACCTGGCACAGTAGATACATTTGTTCTGAGCTGACATATCATTTCCTTGTACAATAAATGATTTTGGCAATCCCCCCATAACTTGTGCATTGATTTTTCTCTAAAATGTCTAGCTAAAGCACTCTTACTATCTTTTTGTTTATATTATAATTATGCTGGTAAATAATTGTATTTAAAGCTTTCTCCATCTTCCTAATATAGAAAGCCATAGAGATACAGCACCTGGCCAAATAAACAATCCTGTTTGTTTTACAATTGTACCTGCCTGTTGTCATCCATTTTTATTTATTATCCAAAATCCCACCACTCTCATCAGAGTCAATATAGGAGCATTGCTTACAACATAGGTTCATAGGTTCATAGGTAGGTACTAGGCTATCTGCCCAAGGGCATTTATAAGCCTAGCCAGAGTGTCGGCCTTCGCCGCCCCCCATTGATTAATTAACTGAGCCTCTGTCAAATCCACATTTTATTGTTTTATTTGTCAAATTGCTCCTCGTTAAACCTGGTCTCGCTAATATATTTTTTAATGTTACTCTTGTTCATGTAGATGAAGTTAGGAGGGTTTGAAAAAGTGACACAGGGTAAATCTATACTGCCCAATATACTCATATTTTTAAACATATTTTTTTAGATATCTATGGCATCAGAAGAGTAATGTAACACCATATAAATGAAAATCTATAATTGTTAGTGAATACTGTTTCTGAGTGATTTCCTGTCTTGCCCTTCATTATATACTGCAAACCTGTACATGTAATGGGTACATATCATCTTCTTTACAGTAAAACTTGACTAAGAAAATTATCAATTAGTACCTCTGGGTATCCATGTTTAAGAAACATAGCCTTTAGCTTATTAAACTCTTCCATGCACCACTCATCTTTAGATGTACTTCTTGAGATCCTAATAAAATGACTATTAAGTACCCCCTCGTTTGATATATTGGTTGACTACTAGGGTAGTGTAGTAAAGAGTTGCTAAATATGGCTTTTCAATAAATGGACATTTCAAAATTGTGTTGCTCTCCCCAAATAATTTTTACATCCAAATAGTGTGTTTCTTGAACAATAACATTGAAAGAAAACCAAAGAAAGTTGGTGTTTTTTTCCTATTCCTTAACAAATTTCACAAACTGTATGTTGTCACCTATCCACACTATATATATATATATATATATATATATATATATATATATATATATATTTATATTTGTTAGCCTTTATGTTCAATTAAATAAGACATTAATGCACTGCTGTCCCTTTTTTGCCAAAGCACTAAGTGAAAGTTCATACTCAGAACTTGCACTGTTTAACTGCAAAGCTTGTCAGTTCATATAAGAAACAAACAAAATTTGAATAATCTTTAAGGGAAATTTAAAAGATCAACCACTATATAGCTACAAGTGTCATTTTCAAAAGGATAATGGCAAATCAGGGTACATCAAAACTACAAGCAATCTTTATACAATGTGTTAACACTGTGTGACTTTTACTGTTAATGTTTACACTCTGTACTTATTTATGGTCTATTTATGTTTCATGCATTACAGCTTACTGGTGATTTAAATTATGAGCATGTAGTTCTTTTTTGTGATCTGGCTATGATAGCATGTGTTCATAGGTTCATAGGTAGGTACTAGGCTATCAGCCCAAGGGCCTACATAAGCCTAGCCAACAAGGTTCCCTGGCTTACTCCACCCAAGAAATTTATTTTCCTGTGCTACTGTTGAGCAGAGACACAGAAGTGATCCCCGGGGTGTATTTCCTATTTCCCATCCACTCATCAAGATTTTTCTTGAAGAGTGCTAATGAAGAAATTTGCTTAACATAGATGAGTAGCCTGTTCCAGAGTATAGGAAGTCTCTGGGACAGGAATCTATCCCTCCATCATGTCCTGTTTATTTTGGTGACAAGGTTTAGGTCCCTAGAGCATGTAGCTCGGAGGGATTGAGATTTCTTTAGGTGTAGCATGTCCAACAGCTCTGGGTTTGACATAGCTTTATATGTTAGGCAGAGATCACCTCGGAGTAGGCGATATGCTACGGAGTAAAGCTGGAGTTTTTTGAGGCAGTCAGTGTAGGGCATTTGTTTGAGGCCAGTAATCCTTTTTGTGAGGTACTTCTGTGGCCTTTCCAGCTGCTGCAAATGTCTTGTGAGGTACATTCCAAAAGGGGTGCTGTACTCTATAATTGGTCTAATGAGTGTCAAGTAGAGGGGAACAATGACCTCTTTTTTCCTGGATGAGAACCATTTTATGATGAGGTGTGCCACGTAGAAGGACTTCCTGACTACTGTGGTGATGTGACTATCAAAGGAGAGACTACTGTCCACCTGGGTCCCAAGGTCTCTTATCACGCATTCGGTGTTAAGTAGATTGCTGCCTATGTGGTAGTTCATGGGTACAGAGTTTTTACAAAGGGGATGACACTGCACTTTTTAGCATTGAGCTTGAGGCCATGGCTCTGACACCAGGCATCTGTCTCAGCGAGGCCCTTCTGTAGGATGTCCACATCATTTGGGGACTTGACTATGGCTCCTAGTTTTCAGTCATCTGCAAACTTTGTTAGCCAGAGGCCTTCTGTGTTAGCCTGTACTTCAGAGAAGTAGATACCAAACAGGAGAGGTCCCAGGACGGAACGCTGTGGTACTCCACTTGTCACTGCTTTGAGGTCAGATTTGGAGTCTGCAACTTTTACAGTGTGGATTCTGTCAGTGAGCCAGTTGGCAACCCATCTTGTGACGTAGGGATTTATACCTAGTTTAGTGAGTTTAGCTATAATTCCAGAATGGGGAATGGTATTGAATGCCTTGGTGAGGTCAAGATAGGCTGTGTGAACCACCTTACCCTCATCTACGGCTTTGGAGACTGCCTCAAAGAAGTCGATCAGGTTGAGAAGGCATGATCTGCCTTTCACAAACCTGAACTTGGTGGGATCCAGAGTTTGGAGGTTACCAATGTCTTTGTTTATGAGTTCCTTGATGATACGTTCCATGGCCTTGCAGACCAGGCTTGTCAGGCTAATAGGACGATAGTTCCTGGGATCAGTGGTGGCTCCCCCTTTGTGGAGTGGGATAACTGTTGCTGTGCGCCATTCAGTGGGCACAAAGCCTGATGCGAGGCTATTATTGAACACGGTGGGGAGCCAGTTCATTCTGAAGTTTGTGTAAAACGCAGCCTGGGATGTTGTCCGGTCCCATGGATGCTGTGTTTTTGGCTTTAGAGAAAGCAGCTTTTACCTGCGTACTTGTGATTACAGGTACTCTGCATTCTTCCTGTATAGATATGGGCCCTTTAGGGGGTGAGAGGGGGGTAAAGTTAGCACTGAATCTATCTGCCAGGATGTTGGCAATATCAGTTTGTTCTGTAATTATCTTGCCTTTGTGCTGTAACTCAGAGCAGACCTGGGTGTTGCCATCCAGATTCTTGACATAGCTATAGAATGCTTTGTGGTTGTCCTTGGAATTAGTGGTGATTTTGTTTTTGTAGCTAGCTTTGGAGGCTCTTATAAGGGATCTCAGCTTCTTACTGAGGCTGACCAGGGAGCTCCTCCACTCATGGGATTTTACTCTCTTTTGCAAAAGTTTCTTCCTTCTGTTGTACAGTTTGTTTATGGCAGGGGACCACCAGATTGGCTTCCTTTTTTTGGAGGATAACGTCTTGGTTCTGTTTGGGATAGCACGATCCATGCACTCATGTAAGTGCTTACAGAGTGCATTTGTGTAGGATTCAGCAGTTGTAACTGTATTGTCCATCTGCATGGATGTCATGAGGTTCACCGCTTCTGTCTTAAGAAGCATGAAGTTGGCTTTGGAGACATTTTTTTACTGTGGTTTCCTTAATGGGGGGTGGGGGCGGGATGTGGATATCAAGCTTATGGTCGGATCGGACCAACGAGGAGTTGACTCCAGGTGTGGAACACCGGTCACTCATGTTGGTAATGACTAGGTCTAGGATATTGTTGCCCCTGGTGGGGGTGTGGATAAGTTGATCCAGGGCACTGGAGTTTATGAATTCCAAAAAGTGTTGAGCTAAGGAGTTGGTACACGAGTAGTTTTCCCAGTTAATGGTGGGGTAGTTGAAGTCGCCCATTATTAGGGTGATTGGTTGAACCCTAATATTTTCCAGTACATCAAGAAAAGAGGAGTGGGCGTGGGAGTGAGAGAGAGTTATTTTACTTATCTTTACAACATTTTCATTTTATGCATCTTGTGGAGAGGGATATTGCCATAAAGGATCAGAATATAATTTTACTTTTCTATATAACCAATAAATAAATAAAGTCACACTACTCATGGATAAATGTATTATCCGCTGATTGCTATGGCCAGTTCCTTAAGTAGAATAGCCTCAGACAAGCATTATTGCTTAACTGTGATATATTTTAGTCTTTCCTTATTCTGTCTATTTTTACATTCAAGTGTACCTTACTCTTTTTAAGCTTTCTTTGTTAAAACAATGCTATATATATATATATATATATATATATATATATATATATATATATATATACGTTTCTTCTTTGTAGGTATGAATGCATGCCAGTAACAGCTATCAATGTCATTATGTACCACAGATCCTCTACCTTATCTGAATATACTCTTTTGCTTATCTTATACTTCAATGCCAGATACTATTTATTAAAATGAAATGGTCTCTAATCCCAAGTTAGTTTAATTAATTCTGCTAATCTCTAGTCCCTTATAGACAATACCTTAGTGGCAGCCGCTGATTGTTCCTATTCATTCCCCAAAGTTATATCTGATACATAATAGTTGTGAATATACAGCATATTGTTATTACATCTGATAAATAATGGTTGTTAATAACTAGAATATTCCTGTCCATCATTGTTTCTCATAAGACTTTCCCCTGCCCTGCCAGATGACAGCCTCAAACAGCCACCACCGGTAGATGAAGAGCCAAAGCTTGTATCACCTAATGTATTATATTTCAGTTTTTACTGGGAGAAAGAGTTTTTTCATGTAACAATATCAGTAAAGAAGAGTATATTTTCAGCTGCTTTTAGCCCTTTTATGACATTTTGGTGAGTTAAGAATCTAAAAGACGTCTATGCTCTCTGTGATTCATGCAACCATTACAAGCTGGACTCTGACCCCCTGTAAATAAGGCTGTAGGTGAGAGAACCAATAAATTGTCTTCTCCTGATATTAGCAACAAGTCAGTGTACAGTTCTCTTATAATAAGCAGGGGTAGTAGCCTAAAGACGTCTCTAGTGTGTTGATAATAAATGTGCATAAACACAAGGAAACAGATGTACTTAACACCAGTGCTTGTGTTGCTAAAATGTTCAACAGAAAAAAAATCAAATAAATTGTCCACTGTGCTTTCATCACAAACACCACTGAAACTATAAAATCTGTCTTGGAAAATGGTTTTGTAGATGTTGTGTGAAGCACCATTTAGTTGTTTTCTGAACAATTGTTCTGTTGGATATGTATTCACTTTCTTAACTGTAGGGAAACACATTTGAAAAAAAATTGCACATATCTTGAAATTTTAAACCCCACTCAACAAATTTGATTAATTTCCATATTGTCAGCTCCAGTCCCAACTATAGAGTATCTGGCTACAAAGAATACTCAATCCCTCCTGTTGTGGAAAGACAACTGGTACCAAACATTTAATCTCTCCTCACCTGGCTTTCCAGTGTCCAGCCCTGCTGCTCTAGTGCAGGACTCTTGGGTCACAGCAAGGGCTCCATTGCTGTTCTCTGCAGAGCTGGTTTAACAGTCACTATATTTATACATGAGGAATCAAGTTCAGAGATATTAAAAGCAACATTCCCATTGTGCTTCTACCTGTATGAGGTGACGTTAGTGATATCTTTCATGCAAGATTGGTACTGACTGAATATAAAGTCCTTTCACGTCAGCACAATGCTGTACTTTTCTGGGATGATGCATAAAGTGATAGGATGTTACAGTTCCTGTATGAGATGCTACAGCATGTTACACCTAAATTAATCATATTCAACTAGAGTTGTATAAATAAGGAAGTATTTCATGAAATGCATTAAAGTAACCATTTACAAACTCACTTTTGGCATCCAAGATAGTCTATCCCAACCATTCAACAGGTATGGTGCCTCCCCCCTGCTGTTTTTATGCAGAAGGCTTCGTTTGATGCTAATATTTGGTTATTATATTTTTTAAATATCCAGTTGCTCTTTTCAGAGGTCTCTGAAATGGGCTGTGTGACCTGTGATTAAATTAATCTGGTGTTACTACTAAAATCAAGAGAGGTCCTACTCTGCTTAAGAACAGTGCAGTCAAACTTTTCTCGGCTATTTGTGTAAATGGTCAAAAGTTTCATTCAACAATAATGCCCAAATGGGATAGCTATGAAAAAAAACAGCAGCTGTTTTTAACTACTTTAGTTATTGTCTATGTGTGGACACAAAACAGACCATGAATAAGAGATCTGTGGAAAACAAGCGAAGACCACCTTCATTTTGCTTGTAATGCAGAACATCTCTGCTGTCGCATGTAAAATTTATGACACTGATCTGTAGTATAAAACAGGACTCCACACAAAAAAATCAACATTCTTCCAGTGTTGGCAGACAGTGCCTCACATCCCCCCACCAAAAGTGGGTGTCCATCAAAACTTGGCATGGCTATCACTCTCACACTACCTTACTGGTGAGTGAGTGATTGGTGAACTTTGGTAAACTGTACCCACTACTGTGCAGAATGAAAACACACACACACACACACACACACACACACACACACACACACACACACACACACACACACACACACACACACACACACACATACACACACACATAAACTGTCTCACCCATAGTCCATACAAAAAGGTGATAGCATAACACAACATTGTAAAGGTTAATGCCATGTTTCAGCTTTGGGCCCAGGGCTTCTTTGGAGTACCCTGATTCCCTCACCCCCCCACACACAACCCAAAGACATGCTGCTTTGGTCATCTAGTTACCCTAATAAGCTGTCTTTAAATCTGCACTATGGAGCTATCTTCTCTGTAAAAAAGTGCCCTCAGTTAAACTAGATTAATCTGGTTTAACAAAATAAATAATGATTGGCAGCTGCGTAAACGTAGATCTGTGATGAGCAAGTCAAACAAGTTTAAGATGGTTAGGAGTCAGGTACAATAGGCTCTTCTAAACCCCAGGAAATGTTGTTATGCACCCTGAATGGGGGTTAAACATAGAAACAAAAAATTCCTAATCAGTAAGTAATGGTTTATCTTTGTTTTAGTTACAGAGACAGTCAAACAGGAAGGTACAATAAACTGTAATGGTCATGTCACATGTATAACATGAAACCCATCAGGTGAACACAGCACTGAGGTACACATGTATCTGTACACATGAAATGGAGCTACTTGGACAGCAAGTAACTATATATTTATTTTTACCTTTTAGTATCCTTTCTGCAGTCTGTAGGACAGAAAGAAGTGAGAGTATCCCAAAGCAATGTGTTTTAACAACCACTATAAAATCATTATTCTGTAATATTTCGGTATTTATTAGTAGCCGCAGTGGTGCAGCAGTAACAGTGTTGCCTCACAGCAAGAGGTTCTCCCATTCGATTCTCAGCTGGAGCGCCTTCTGTGTAGAGTCTGCATGTCCTCCCCACAGTCGAGTGGCGTTCGAAAGACATGCGTGAATGAGCGTGCCTTCGTTGAAGGTTGGGCATCGAGCTGGCACCTTAGCACCTTAAAAATCTACTGCCAATCATTAGTGGACCAGAGTTCCGCTGTGGCAACCCATAACCGGGAAATGCTGAAAGAAGAACAAGTAGGTAGGCAAAGTGGAGCCCTGGGGACCCCTTCTCAGTGTTAGGGTTGCACAGAATTGTAGAAATATGTTGAAGATACATTTAGAATGCAAAGAACTTAGTAAGATTTATATAATAATACAGTTAATGCAATTGATCTTCATGCAGATCCAAGACAGTATTCAAAAATCACAGTATATATTTAAAAATCATTACAGTGATGGAAATAAAATGACAGGCATAAGCAGATGCAGGAAAAGAGTAGGTAAGCTGAAAGTGTTGTTACTTAGCTGGCATGTAGGTTCCCTCCTACTTTAATATAAAGTATAATATAGGAGGAGGAAGAGGGTAAGGAAGAGGGGGCAGTAGAGGGGAGGGTACTAGAAAGTAGAGGGGGATACTGGGTAGTACAGAAAGTTAAGAAAGGGGTACAACATTAAAGTGAGGGAGCACAAGGTGTGCAAGGACTAGTAAAAATTGTTGATTGCATACAAGTGTTAATAAATGTTTAGACAGGTTGTTATGGTATGCAATGGTAACCAATTGTAAAGAATTCTGAAGAGTCAGGAAATCAGTGTTTTGATAAGGAAGTTACATCATGGCTCTGAAACATCTACATATACGATGATGCTGTTGCAAATACAGGTTAGGTTGTTTAGCAAAGGAGCTAATGGTGGGGAGTAACAGTGGATTAGCTGGCAGGGATTTCCATACAGATAGGCCATGATATGAAAAGGCCCACCAGCACAAGTCAGAGAATTAAGGGGGGGTCTTATGAGAGTTAGGGGAGAGAGTTGATCTGAGAGTTCTGGAGACTTCCTTTACAGTGACCAGATGACATAAGTCCTTGCACTGACTGAGTGTGCCAGTGAGTAAGGGCATTCTAAGAGGCATGTGAAGCCAGTCTGTATTTTTGAGTTCCAGTCATTGGTAGAGCTTTTTACCTGCACCATCAATGAAGTGACAGACATAGTCTTGCATTGTTTGTATTTTCTGAGTGATCCTGTTAAATGTGAAGCCAGTGATATGAAAAGCATACTGTTATATGGGCAGAAGTCCTTTACCAGTTGTAGCTCTGCTTTGCTTTAGCAGAAGATTAGTGATAGTTTGAGATCAATAGAACATTGATATTTTCTATATGGGTTGTGTATGGGAGTGGAAAAGGAAGGTGAGGTCTAACCAGATGCCTACATATTTTATAGAATATTGTAGCAATAACCGACAATGTCAGTGTGGTATATTGAAGAATTACCCACAGCTGGTATGGTTTAATCATGAGGGTGAAGCCTGAGTGATTAAATAAAGCCAGCCATAGGTAAATCTTCAATATACCACACCATGGAGTCAGTTATTGCTATTATACAATTATGTTATTTAAGAAAAAAAATACTTACTTTTCTTAAATAATGTCTTGGTGCACTTTCATGTTTTCTCTGATATCCTGGGGCTTTCCTGATGTACTGCACATGCGTATGGGACTTGTGTTCCCACACTTATGCAGTACATCAGTGCTGTGTAAAGGCAGCAATGGAGAAAGGAAGATCTCTGTTGCTTTTTTTTATTTACTTATTTATTAAGAACAATGAAACTGGGAATCTTTTAACATTCAGGAAAGATGAGACAGAGAAATAAAAGGATAATCAGGTACTTTTTTGTTTTACAGAACTTACCTGATTAGCCTCTTATTTTTCTCTGTGCTGTCTCCCTCATTCGTCTGAGGTCTTCGGTTTTGTAAATTTATTAAAAAAAAAAGAAAGAAAATTAAAAATTTCATGAGATATACTAATTGAACAAAGTCTGGATGACTGGACCTTTTTCCATTGGTATATTCTCAGATTTACAACAAGCACAGAACAAGCAGCATGCTCCATTTTGAATATTACTGGCCAGTCATTGTATAATCAGTTTTAAATAGTACATCAGTAGGCCCTGTAGAGTGCAGGTATTTGCGAGAATCAAAAATCATAGAATTTTTTTTTATTGAGTTATACTTTTAAACCTTTTAGATAGAGGACATGAAATAGTTTAGTCTGATTGTTATTGCTGGAGGAGATGTGCTTGTTTCACAAATGACATTATTGTCTGCTTTTAGCAGAAAGTTTTGGTACTTTGTGTAAAAAGTGTGTTAACATAAATAAGAGACAGAAGTTTAGAGTAACAATTATGAAGTCTATTGTCAGTGAAAAAGTTAGAACACACCATATTGCTCTATTTTTATGTCTGCTACCTTATACTCTGCCATCCCCTAATGTGAACATATCTCTTTATTTTTAAAGCCATTTTTTTCAAGGCCCATCCAAAGCTCAAGTCCCTCAGTCACAAACTGAAATCTCTGTTTCAGTGAAGTTTAAGTAATCTGATAAACCGTAACACCATGTCAAAGAATATAAATATAACTAAACACAGTTATTTTATTTCAAATGGGCTTTCTAAGTTATACACAGCTTAGTAAGGAAATAAATGATGACCCCAGCAAAAATAAGACATAGTATTTATCTATACTTCCTTTTAGAAATATGCAGTACTAACACATACAGGCAAGGCTGTATAAAACAGCACTTCCAGCTGAGAAGCATTATCATGGTTAAATGCTGATCATTGCTGCTTGTTTTATGCACAAAAATTGTGTGACATACATCCCACATAAAGCTACTGATCTCTAATTTCTGTTAGATAAACTCAGCATGCATCATTGCATCTTTCACTCTTTTACAATATTCTACTTCAAATAATCAAATTGCTTACATTTCCCACTTTCTTAACAAGATCTTTCATGTAAATGATCACTACTCTAAGTAACCTGTTTTCAGTATACGAAAAAGTGCAAATAAGAGGATTTTCAGTCAATAGAATGTCATCAGAGTAGTAGAGTATCAATGTACAACCAGGTAACAGGTCAAACAGCGTCTTGTTAAAATAGTACTTGAATGAGATATTTCAGATGTAAACAGGATATGGATTAGGGATAGTGCAAAAATGATTAAAAGAAGTCAGTAGGATGAACTCGCAGAAGGCTTGTGTATGCAAAAGAAATAACTAGGCAAAAATAGATTATCAGACCAGATCTGGAACAAATGCAGTCTGACAGATCATGTGTAAGTCTGTGAGAAACAGCTTAATGCTTTAGGTCTCACAGGACTTTTCTGTATGGCTCCCAATATAGACTGGTTCCTCTAAATCACAAGGCTCTGGAAATCTTGCATCTGTAATCCATCAGCTGCAGCTGCTACGTCAGATTAAATTAGTGCTATTTTTTTTCCTTTGTCTATTCCTTCTTACTTAAAAAAATGAGAAAAACTGGAAATTTACCCAGAGCCTGACAAAAACCAGATGCACTTTACAGGTATATATAAAGTATAAAGCAAATGTTTGCTACGTAATATAAAGGAGGCATTTATTTATTTTTTGTATGAATGCCTTTTTTTTTTTTTTTTTTTTGGTCTGGCAGATCAACAGATTAGGGCTATTAGCTGTTAACAAGCTTCATCATGTAGCCCAGGGTTGCATTCCCTCAGCCTCTGTTTACCTACTCTGTGATTCGGAACAAGTCATTAAACTAGGCAGTGCTTGTCTGAAAAAGGTCCACACAGGCCAGTGTTCTACCCTAGTTAATAAATATAATTTTGTTTTTTATTTTATTTGTATATATTCATTAACTAGCTGAGCCTGATGACTTTCCCTTTTCTGTTGTTATCTCAAGAGCACTGTCTGAATAAGGGACTTACTTGAAGATATGCAGTATGTAAATGGAAATGGAAGGAATCAAACTCTGAACCCTGGGCTAATGGAAACAACTCAGTAAGTGGGTGGAGCCTTAATCCTCTTTGCTGGAATCAATCACTTTATGCTGGGCTATGGGAAGCAACTCATTAAAAGTGCTACCTGCTGGCTAAAAATATAAAATAAATAAAAATGCAAGTGCATGCATATATGATACCAGCAGGAAATGGCCTTTTAACATCTTCCAGTTTCCTCAATAGAAGAATAAATGAATAATTCAATAGGAAGTGGCTTTGCATCTACTTCACAAATCTCCATGCATCCCATAGCTATGTCTTAAGCACTCTGCCTGTCTTTTATTATCAATGTACATATTCCATTGACTTCCAAGTGAGCTTGGAATCATTTTGATGAAAACAAATGTGAAAAGTATACAAGCATGTAAGTATAGGATTCAAGGCAGCATAGTGCCAGTGTCATGACAGGCAAATCCTACAATGTCTGTTAATAAGCTGACTATGGTACTTGAGTAGGAACTGGCTTTGGGGTTGACCTACTTAGCAATACCACACAGAATTTTTAATTCATTTATGTTTTAATGTATTTATTTATCCTGTGTTGACCAGGTTAATACCACTAGGCTAGTGGCCTCTTTTCAGGGAAAACCAGAGGTGGTATTTACACTCAAGATCATCATCAACCCCCCTTTCCCATTTTCCACATGGAGTTGGGGTGTCGAGTTAACTGTCGGTATTCTATCGATTCAGTGCCATACTCCTGCCTTCTTTGACACTCATGCCCGACTGTTCCAGATCTTCTCTCTCACAATCTATCCACCCCTTTGCTGAACTCTCTTGTTTCCTCTTACCTTCTTCCTGTCTGTCTCAAATCTTCTTCACCAGATTGTCTTCTGCTTTACTGCACATGTGTCTGAACCACTGTAATCTGTTCTCTTTGATCTTTTCTGCAACTGGAGCTACTCTGGCTTCTGCTCTTATGTCCTCATTTCTTCATCCTACCCACAGTTTGCACTCTTCCACCTTTCTCAGGCACTTCATTTCCATCACCTCTAGCTTCCTTACCTGCTCTCCCTTTACTGCCTAGGTTTCTGTACAATGCAGTAGTACCGGTCACAAAACTGTTTTGTGCACCTTACTTTTCAGCTTCTTTGACATTCTTCTATCATACACTACACTTGACATTCTATGTCAGTTGGCTGCAGCCCCTCTGATTCTGCCTCTGACATCTTCATTCAGACTTCCCTTTACCTCAACCACCCCTCCCAGAGACTTGAACCTGTTAAATTGTTCCACTATCTTTCCTTCTATCTCAGTTCTCAGCTTCTTCTGATTTCCTCCATTTGCTGACATTGCCACTGTCTTATCTGTACTCAGTTTCATCCCATGTGCCTTCGGTTTTGCATTCCATTCCCCTATCCTTTGCTGAAGTTCTTGTTCAGAGTCTTCCTGTAATGCCAAATTGTCTGCATATAGCAACTTTGTTGAACCATCCTATCTGATCTGTTTGCTGATATAGTCCATCACTAGTATGAATAACAGTGGGCTCAGCTGAACCCTGATGCACACCTACTCCCACTGGGAACCCCTCTGTGAGACCAAACACTTTACATACTTGAGTCATTGGATCCTTGTATATAGCATGTACTAGTTCTAGCAGAATAGCTGGGATAATGAACCACCACAGGACTGCCCAAATCAGCTTTCTTGGGACATTGTCATATGCTTTCTCCAAGTCTAGGAATGTCCAGTTGGACTCTTTCCTCATCTCTAGCTTCTTCTCAACTATTTGTCACATTGTAAACATTGGGTCAGTTGTGCTGCATCCTGATCTAAATCTGAACTGCTCATCAAGCCTCTTACTTTCTATTACTCCTTGTATCCATCTATCAATCACTCTCTCCAGAAGTTTCATGCAATGTGTCAGGAGTTTGATACCTCTGTACTGCCCACAGTTGTGGATGTCCCCTTTGCTCTTGTACACTGGCATGAGTATGTTGATTCTCCAGTCATCTGGGATATGACTTTCTCTCCACATTGCTCTGGGTACCCTCAGGAGCCATGTCTCCCCAATCTCCCCCAACATCTTTATCATACCTACTGTGACCTCATCTGAGCCTGTTGCTTTCCCTGACTGCATTTTCCTTAGTGCTGTTCTTACTTCTCCTAGAGTGAGCTCCTCCTCTTCTTTCATCATAGGCTGTGTTTGGGGCAGTACAGCTTCTGTGGGGTTTTCTTCATTCAGAAGCTGCTAGAAGTATTCCTTCCATCTGCCTTTTATGCCCTGTGGACTGGTGAGTATATTGTTGCTGGCATCCCTCATGAAGGGTATCTGGCTGTCTTTATCTTTCTGTCTTTGCCTTGCAACCTGATATAGTTTCTTTGTGCCACCTACTGAGTCACTTTCCAGAAGCTGGTAGAGTGCTTCTGTTGCCTGTTCTTTGCTATTGCAACTCCTTTCTTTGCCTCTTTGTAAGCTAACCAGTATTCCTTCTTAGCCTGGTCTGGCTTTTCAGTTTCCCACTTTTTCCTGCATTCCTTCTTGCTTTTGAAGACTTTCTGGACTTCTGCATTCCACCACTAACTTTCCTTATGTACCTTATTTCCATACCTAGCTTGGCTGCTTATCTGTTCTGTACTTCTCACATATGCTGTTTTGAGGCGCTGCCATCTTTGTTCAACGTCACCTATTTCCTTTTCTTCTTGTGCTGCTAGAGCCCTGAGTAATTACTTGAAATGTTGTACTTTCTCTCCAGTCAACTTCCAGGTCTTCAACCTGGTCTCTGTTAATCTTATGGCCTTCTCTGACCACTGATTGCAACTGATTTTGGCAGCTAGTGGTTTATGCTGTGGGCTGACTGTTTTACTGGGGATGACTTTACAATCACTGATTTTACTGCAGTGTTCTTTACTTACTAGGAGAAAGTATACCCGAGTTGCATGTTGGTCACTCTTGTATGTGATCTTGTGACTTTTTCCTCCCTCTGAACCATATGTTTGCTACTATCAAGCCATTTGCCAGACAGAAGTCCAGAATGGCCTCTCTTTGTTTATTCCTGTTGCCTCAACTATTTTAAACCCAAGCAGTCCTCATATCCTGTTCAGTCTGTCCTAATATGCGCATTACGTCCCCCATTATCAACACCAACTCATGTTGTCCTGCTTTATCTAGTATGTTCTGCTCTCTGAATGTACTCTTTTCTTTAAAAACCTTGCTGTGGGCAATATGCTAACATTTTGAATAATGTCCTATCATTAGGATGAAATCTGAGTGCATGAGCCTGTCACTAATTCTGATGACCTCTGAAGCCTCTCTCTCTCTCTCTCTCACCACAATTCTCACACCACTTCTAACCTCTCCTCCTCCTGAGTAGTAGCCTCTCAATCCAAGCTAAGTGACTTTTCTGCCCTGCTCTTCCATCTTGTCTCTTGGATACATAGGATGTCCAGTCTTCTCCATAACATCTTATCATCTACTTCCAAATTCCATTCTGTCAGTGAACTTACAATGAGTATAGTAATTTTTAGTTCTTGTTTGGCGGGTTGATTGGTTTTATGTCCAGCTTTCCCTCAACAGACTTCTCCCAGGTAACCCAAGCTGGGCAAATGGACACTGGCCTGCCAGTAGCTTATTGACTCAGGGCTGGTGGTCTTTATGACAGGCACACACTGGCCAATAGGTGAACATACACCTCTTCACCATTAGTATGGGTCCCTGACATAGGTCAGTGTATGTTGGGTCCTCAACCCACTTATCACCAGTAAATATCTATGTCCATTTGGTGACATAGAGATAGACTCAGAGATCTTTTTTCAACAGAATTTATTTGCAGAGTTAAAAAATGCCACAAATGAGTGCGTTATTACAATCCTTCAACAAGGAGGATTACAGGATGATATTTTGAGTGAGATGATAAATCAAAGTGAACCTCAGAATGGTGGTGACACATCATGGGGATATAATGGAGAAGATAAGAGAGGAAGTGACAGCAGAGATCATGGAGGAGAAGAAGAAGAAGAAGAAAAAAAAGACATACCGAGACAGTGACTATCACATTGAAAGAGAAGAAAGATGAATTGGTGATACTGCAAAATAAACATGAAGTGGCACTAAAAATGTATGAGGTATGGAACAATGTTATTTTACCTCTGGGTGTTACATTTCAAGAGGTAAGAGCATTTATTTTTAGAAATAAAGAAACTTTTTGTGACATTATTTTTGAGACTGTGCAAAGCACAATGAACTTTATTAGTGAATTTGAGAAAAAGAAAAATGAAAATCCTTGGAATGAATATGTGATAAAGACTGCTTTTAGAGAAATGAAGAAAAAGTTAAATATTTAATTTTGTACTGAGTTAGAAAGAGAGACCTTAACAAGAAACTTAAAGGACATTTGTAAAGAAGTGTTAGACATTGTTAAAGTATATGGGGACAAGGTTTATGGACTGGGGGATTGGATAGCAATGTCATTTTGAAAATGAAAAATGATAAGATTATATATATACCAAGGGGTCTACTTGAGATTACCAAAATCTCAGTAGACAGACACAGTAAACACCGAACCGAAAAGCTCAACATGTCAGATGACCAACGCGTCAGAATGCCGACTTCAGAATGGTCGACAGTCCAACTTGAGCAGAACAGGAAATTCACCCTTGTGGACACAGTGCAATCTCATAGTTGCTATATTTAAGTTAAGGAGGTATGGGGGTGACGACCCCATGGGGGTGCAGGGGGAGTAGCCCCCTGCAAGAACATGAAATGTGAAGGTAAGTGTTTAAAGTTTTTTATTTGTAGTGTAAGTGTTGTTTTAGTGGTGTGTTTATTTTAGTGTAGATGACAGGCAGGTTGTGAGTGAGGGGTACTAGGTAGTGTTATGTTGAGTGTTGTGTTTTTTCTTTTGTATGTTTATGTGTTGTATGTTTTATGGAGGTGTGTCGGGGTTTTGAAGTGTCGGTATTGTGTGCGTTGGGTATGTGCGGTTTTGGTGTTGTGAAGTGTCGGTGTTGTAGGCTCACTGTTTTGCGTGTTGGTTATGTGGGATGTCGGGTAAGTGAAGTAGATCCATACCAAGTGTTATAAATGTTGAGGGGAGCTGAGGTTTGGTGAAGTATTTTGAGCAAATAAGAATATGTTATTTATTTGTAAAAGAGGGGCACTTTGTGAATAATTATGAAAGAAGAAAGTGTTACATTTGTGGACAAATGGAGCATGGGTAAATTGTGAATTGGAATGTTATAAATGTAAATGACATTTAGCAAAAGATTGCAAATAAATAGAAAAAGAATGTGAAAATAAAACAGAAGAAAGTAAAGAAGCAGGAAAATAAAAAGATAAGATAAAATAAAAAGAAAAAACAATAGCAATAAATGACAAAGAAATTAGTGAAAAAGAACCAGATAGAAATGCTGAAGAAATTTCATAATTTAGTGATAAAGATGATATAAATTAGATGGCGATTAAAAAGAAAGCATCTCTGGGTAAAAGAATTAAAGACAGAAAAAGAAAATTTAAGGGTATAAATAGAACAGATAGGAAAAAGGTAAACGGATAAAAAAAAAAAAAGAAAAGGGGGGGGGAGAAAAATAAAGCAAAAAAGAAGAAATAATAGTAACAAAAAAGAAGGAAGTTAGTGAAAAAGAACCAGATAGAGATGTTGAAGAAATTTCAGAATTTAGTGATGAAGATGATATAAATTGTACCATGATTAAAAAGAAAACCCCTCTAGGTAAGAGTTAAAGACAGAAAAAGAAAATGTAAGGGTATGAATAGAAAAGATAGGAAAAAAGTAAATTGACAAAAAGAAAAAGAAAGGGAGGGGAGAAAAATAAATGATACTTTACAAATTAAAAAAAATAGAGGAAATAATAACCTAACAGTATTAGCAATAAATGTAGATAGTCTTATAAATAAAACAAGGAGAATAGGAATAATTGAATGGTGTAAGAATTGTTCATAGGTTCATACTAGGCTATCTGCTCTAGGGCATTTATAAGCCTAGCCAGAGTGTGTTTGGCTTTCGCCACCCATTTTAAATTAATTTTGCTATGCCCTTTTTCGAGGTTAGTATACTGTGCCTCTGTCTAACAGTGACACAGAAGTGATACCCGGGGTAAACCTACGATCTCCCATCCACTCATCAAGATTCCTCTTGAAGAGAGTCAATGAGGGACTCTGCCTAACCTGGACTGGGATTTTATTCCAGAGTGAAGGGAGCCTGTGGGTTATGAATCTGTCCCTCCAGCATGTCCTATTTATTTCAGTGCTGAGGTTTAAGTCTCTCGAGCACGTAGCTCAATGGGATTTGGATTTTCTGAGGTGCAGCATGTCCATTAATTCCGGGTTGGACATGGCTTTATACGTCAGGCACAGATCGCCTCTCAGCAGGTGGTATGCCACTGAGTAGAGCTGGAGTTTCTTTAACCGGGCAGCATATGGCATCTGTTTGAGCCCTTTGATCCTCTTGGTGAGGTACTTTTGGGGTCTTTCCAGTTGCTGTAGGTGTCTGGTAAGGTACATCCCAAAAGGGGCATTGTACTCAATTATGGACCTGATGAGGGATGAGTAAAGAGGCACAATGACCTCCCCTGATCTAGATGTGAATCCCTTCATGATTAGGTGGGCTATATAAAATGTTTTTCTAACCACTTTGGCCACGTGGTTGTCAAATGAGTGATTGCTATCAAATTGGGTCCCCAGGTCCCTAATTACTTCTTCCGTACTTAATGGATTACCACTTATGTGGTAATTTGTGGGCACTTTGTTTTTGCCAAAGGGGATGACTATACACTTTTTGGCGTTTAGCTTGAGGCCATGGCTCTGGCACCAGTTATCTGTTTCTATGAGGCCCTTTTGGAGGATGCTTGTGTCGGCTGGAGAGTCGATTATGGCACCCAGTTTGCAGTCATCTGCGAACTTGGTCAGCCACAGTCCTTCCGTGTTGGCCTGTACCTCTGAGAAATATATACCGAACAAGAGAGGTCCCAGGACTGAGCCTTGTGGGACGCCACTTGTAACTGGTTTGGAGTCTGACATGGCTCCAGCAATTCTAACCATGTGGGTTCTGTCCTTGAGCCAGTTTACAACCCATCTAGTGACATAGGGGTTTATATTTAAGCTGTTGAGCTTATCTATAATGCCCGAGTGGGGTATTGTATTGAAGGCTTTTGCGAGGTCCAGGTAGGTTGTGTGGACCACCTTCCCCTCATCAATGGCCTTGGTGACTGTTTCAAAGAAATCGACCAGGTTTAAGAGACAGGATCTGCCCTTAACAAAGCCAAACTGGGTAGGATCCAGTGTCTGTAGGTTCCCAATATCTTTATTTATAAGGTCCATGATGATCCTTTCCATAGCTTTGCAGACCAAGCTAGTCAGGCTTATGGGGCGATAGTTTCCAGGATCCGTTGAGACACCACCTTTGTGGAGAGGGACCACTGTTGCTGTACGCCACTCTTTGGGTACATATCCTGTAGTAAGGCTGAGATTGAACAGTAGTTTTATGTTTGGGTTTAGCTCTTCTTGGAGTTCATGTAGGACGCAGCCCGGGACACTGTCTGGTCCCATTGATGCTGTGTTTTTTGCTTTGGAGAGGGCGGCTCTTACCTGAGCATCTGAGATGTCAGGGGGGCAGCACTCTGCTGGGATAAATATTTGCCCTTTTGGGGGGGGGGGGGAGTCTGCGCTGAACCTGTCAGCTAGGATGTTGGCAATGTCTGTGGGTTCGGTGTATTTTTTGTCATTTTGGACTAATTCTGAGCATATCTGGGAATTCCCACCCAGGTTCCTAACATAACTAAAGAAAGCCTTGTGATTATCCTTAGTGTCCTGTGCAATTTTTCTCTCAAAGTTGGCCTTAGACGATTTTATGAGTGCCCATAGTTTTTTGCTAATACTGATCAGAGATGCCTTCCCTTTTTGGGATTTTGCTCTATCATGTAGTAGCTTCCTCCTTCTGTTGTATAGTTTGTTTATGGCTGGGGTCCACCAGACAGGACATCTGCCTTTGGAGGATTGGGTCTTGGTTTTATTTGGGATTGCATGATCCATTCATTCCTGAAGGTGTTCATAGAATGCGTTTATAAAGGATTCTGCAGTCTGGGCCATATTTTCCACAGGCCCGGGGGCTTTGAAGGATTCCACCTCAGTTTTGAGGAGTGTGAAATTTGCTTTAGAGAAGTTTTTCACTGTGGTTTTCTGGGCAGGGGGTGGGGTCGGGATGTGAATATCCAGTGAGATTAGTTTATGGTCTGATCTTACCAGTGAGGGATACACTTCTGGTCTGGAGCATAGAGTCCCCATGTTGGTGATGATCAGGACCAGTATGTTTTCCCCTCTTGTGGGAGTGGTAACAAGTTGTTCCATAGCATTTGAGTTTATAAATTCTAGGAACATTTGGGCTAGGGTGTTGGAGCTAGAGTAATGCTCCCAGTCTCTGTTTGGGTAGTTAAAGTCGTCCAATATAATGGTGTTTGGAGAGACCTTCATATTTTCCAGTGTTCTTAGGAAGGCCGAGTGGGGTTCCTGAGTTTGGGAGGGTGGTCTGTAGTAGGCTATAAACTGGAAGGCAGTTTTACCCGCTGTTAATTGCACATGGATAGTCTCTGATGCTTCGTGCTGTGCCACCAACCTGGAGGTGTGGGAATCTTTGACGAATATTGATACTCCCCCTCCTTTTGTGGTTCGGTCCAAGTTTTGGGGCCGAAAAGCATGGTATGAGGTATAACCTGGTAGTGCTGGGGTGCTCTCGGGAGCCTTGAACCAGGTTTCTGTTACTGCACAAATATTGATGTTCTCCATGCTAAGGAGAGTTTCGAGTGCGTGCTTCTTGAGGTTTAGACTTCTGGCATTGAATAGCATTACTCTTAGTTTCTTATCCCTTGTGATACCTATGGAGGTGGGTTTGTCTTTTGAGCCTTGCCTAAAAAAGGCACTATGGGGGTAGCAAGAGCCTTTGCCAATATCCGAAAGCCCAGGGGTGACAGGTGCAAGCCGTCCCTAGCGAAGCATCGTGGCTTGTCGAGCATGTCATCCCAGGCTGACAGGCATTGGATCCCCTTTGAATGACACCAATACTTAAGCCAATTGTTGAAATTGATCATCTTGTCTTCATATTGTGGAATAATTCTTGGTGAGGGTAAGATGCTACTCAAGGTCAGGGTCATACCGGCCTGGGCTACATGCTCAGAGAGCTACTCTATGTCCTTTTCATGTAGTCCAGGTAGGTACATCTCAGGTCATTCACACCAGCATGGACAATGACTGAGTCATATTTGTACTTGCCTTGGAGTGACCTGAGTGCTTGTGTTATGTGGCGGATCCTACCGCCCGACAGGCAGCTCACCGTGACCTTCTCCTCGTTCAGCCTGGTGAGCGGGACGTCAGTGTGCCTGACGATAGAGTCACCTATTACAAGTGTATCAGGTGTGTTGTTTAGCCTTAAGGGCTGTGAATGTTCGGCACACTGGCTTTGTGAGCTATGTGTTGCACGTGTTTTGTTTTGGGGTAGCGGTTGCTTGGGTGTCTGCTTTGGAGGTCTCTGCTGCTTAGGCAGATTTTTATTTAGAGCCTCCGAGTATGTTTTTGTGCGTTTATGTGTTTGGTTTGCTGTTGTGGTAGGTCTATGTGAGACTGGAATTGTAGTGAGTGTGGTTTTCTTCTCCTCCTGACTGGTTTCGCCAGTACTGAGTTGAGAGAGCTTAGCCTCCAGTATGGCTATATGGTTGCATCTCTCACATGTGTTGGAATTTGTTGGGAGGAGGAGAGGGTTGTCTGTGTACATGAGGCAGTTGTTACATTGCCTCAAGATTCCCAGATTCACCAGCTGGACCGGAGAGGAGATTGACAATTGACCTTTGGACATGCTAGAATAGTATTGGGAATTCCTTTATAATTGAAAAAAAAGGGCCAATGGGGAATGAGGTACTCAAGGGGAGTTTGTGAGGGTGTAGTGCTTTTAATATTTTAGTGCTGACTTATATAATTGCTTTAGTGAGCAAGTGCCAGGTAACTTAAATGCAATGTGTTACAGGTAACTTAAATGCAAAAACGACAAACAGTAACTTTCTTTCAAGTGAAACAAGGAAATAAGTACAGTAAGCAATGCAGATATCACTAGGGATCCACAGAAGCGCTGAAAAGCCGCATTTTAGGTGGAATTAGCATTTCAGGAAAATAACAAGCAAACAAACAACAAGCATACAAATAAAGCTAGATTCAGCAGGCCTGGATCTAGTCTATGCTACAGCAAACAAGGTGTACCAATTTCAGTAAGAAACAGTTCAAATATGCAGGCACTATAAGCCTTTAACCAGAAATTCCCAGCTCAGAAGGGCAGAGTCCAGCCTCTCCTCCCACAAGAGTGCAGACCACGAACCTTCTTAATGTAAAATAACTGGCCTGAAAGTGCATAAACCAAAACTAATACACTTTTAGAATAACAGACACAGAGCCCTCAATCAGCAGTTCACAACTTAGAAGGATGTAAGCTAGCTATCCTGCCACCACTGTGCAGGCCACAAACCTTCCTAATGTAAAACAACTGGTCTGAAGCCCAAGTGCTTAATCCAAAAGACTTAGAATGATAGCTACACTTTAATCAAGTTACTACCAAGCAGTAATAAATACAACTGAATACTTTAAAGAATGCCTGGATTAGTGCTCAAGTTATACAAACAAAGCTAGATTCAGCAGGCCTGGATCTAGTCTATGCTACAGCAAACAAGGTGTACCAATTTCAGTAAGAAGCAGTTCAGATATGCAGGCACTATAAGCCTTTAACCAGAAATTCCCAGCTCAGAAGGGCAGAGTCCAGCCTCTCCTCCCACAAGAGTGCAGACCACGAACCCTTTTAATGTAAAATAACTGGCCTGAAGCCCAAGTGCTTAAACCTGTAAAAGAACATGTAAACATGTAAAAGAAATGTGTTTAAAACAGAGATTGATTATTTTATAATAGGAGAAGTGATAAATATAATAGAAGTAGTAGTAAAAACAGGATTTTCAGATAATCTAACAATATGAACAGAGATCAAAGAAATAAAGAATACATTAAGACAGGAAAATAAAAAGAATAAATGAAAAAGAATGGAATATAGAAGGTAATGAAGAAGATGTAATCACACAATTATGTAAAGAACATTTAACAATGATACCATTTTACAAAAATTGGACTGAATGTTGGATAATATTTAAGAAGAAGTATAGTGAAAGCTATTTATTTTGAGAAATGAATTAAAGAAAGAGAGATAATGAGGAATATGTAGTTACATACGGTAGAGCTTTTGAAAATCTAGAAAATAATAAAATAGAATTCTATGAAAAAGAACAAAGTTTATTATTTAAACAAACACACCCATTACTGTAGAAGCTCACACCAAATTGCTTGGTGCCATTATTGATGACCAACTAAACTTTGACCTACATATTCTCAGTAACATTAAGAAAACTCACCAAAAATGTGAACTCCTCTACAGGAACAAAAACATTTTGTCTAGTAAAGTCAAGACAGCCCTGTCCCATGTCTATCTATGACCAACTCTTCTTTATGGCTCGCAAATACTCACCAACCTACAAACCACTCTTCTCACTAAATTAGAAACCATCTACAACAAAATTTGCTGCTGAACTCTCATACCATTCTCACCACTGCTTGGCACTTAGGAAACTAAACTGGTTACAGCTTTCCCATAACCTCCTCCTCTTTCTGCTTCATATAATTCACTCCATACTGCACCGACCATCTTTCTGTCCCAGCATTTCTTCTATTATCTTCCCCTACTCCCCACCCAGGACACTTTGGAGCACAGAACAACATCTCCTTACCAAATACAAGCCAAAGATCAACTTCAGCAAAAACCCTTACAGCTATTCACCACCTGTAAAATGCAATAAACTTCTGCTTGTCATTCCAAATAATAAACCCAAACATTAGTTCAGATTGCATTAAAAAACACCTAAGCAACATAAGACTATGTCAGTGTAATCATCCCCCAGACTGACCCTATTTCCATTGGCCAACTTGTCTCCCTCCCCCCTCCCCAACTGTATCACTCTACTTCCTATCTCTTCCACCTAATTCCTCTAGACAACTCCTACTTCTTCTACTCTCTCTACCTCATACCTGCAATTTAACATAAGCATTCGCTTAAATGATGTACATAACTTGTACCTTACCACTGTTACTCCTCAGGTTAACTGAAGATATAGACTGTACATTTTTTTCTTTCTAATTTATGTAACATTTACTCTGTACTGCAACAGGCTGTACATAACTGATTTTTAGAAGTCATTAGTAATCACATATCTTATCTCTAATTTGCATTACGGTTAAGTGTTAATTTTTAATCTTGTTCTACATATATCTATGTATTCTGTCTTTTGTAGTCATGCATTAGAGTATCTTTGTATTTGTGGAGCTTTTCTCCCTGGGTGTCCACTGAAAAAGGCCTGCTGCCCAGCAGGACTAACCCGGTCAACAAATGTCAAATAAATGTCAAATAAATAAATAAATAAACAAAAAGAGGTATGAGCATATTTAAGAATGATAGTCAAATAGAAACATAATGTAATAAGACAAATGGAGAATAAAAATGGAAAAATTAAGAAAGATCAAGCACAAATTATGGAAACAGTATAAAAAGAAGAGAAGAAGAGAAATTCAAAAGAGCTGGCAAGTTAAAAACTTTACAGATTTAATTAATAAAATTTGGGGGGGAAAGACAGTTATAGATGAATTAAATAAAGTAATTAAGAAAGCTGACATAACTTCAGTTGCAGGTCTAGATGGGATTAGTTATAAAAGATTGGCAAAAAAACTATTTTGCAAAGTTTTGAATTAAAAAAGAAAAAATGGAGACCAATAGTTTAAATAATACTGATTTATAAGATATTTATGAGAATTATATGGAGAGTAAAATACAAACTACATTAGAATAAAGCTTATTTGGTATTAAAGGAAGTGGTTATTAGGAACGTTTAATGATTATAGAACTAGTAAATGATGTTATAAAGGAAGGACAAGAGTTAAAATTATTGGAAGGTGATATTAATAAAGCTTTTGACACAGTATAACATGAAGTGTTTAGCAAATCTATGGACAGTTACCTTCTTAGTAAAAAAAATAAAAAATGGGTATGACTGCTTACAAAATTAACAAGCTGAGGATATTAATTAATGGATGTTAAAGTAAAGAAATAGAAATAAATAATGGCATTAGACAAGGATATCCAATGTGTGGTATTTTGCTTCTTTTAATTATGAACTTAACAGTTAGTGAAATAAAGAGTGAATATATAATGAAAAAGTGTGTACAAATTCCAGTAATGACAAATACAGATGATATAGCTGTTGTAATAAAGAATTTGCTTTGGATGGAAAAGGTAATTAGATATTTAACAAAATTATTAAAATGAATAGGGATGGACAAGAAAAAAGTCAAGGATTAGGAAGTAAAAAATAAAATAGGTATACACTTTAACTGAAATAACAGTGTTAGGAACAGAATTTGGTAATTGGGAAATAAAAGCGATATAAAAGAATTATGTTTATTGTGGAAAACATATAAATTGTCATATTAAAAGAAAGCAAATTTGGTTAATTTTATGCTGATAAGTAAAATGGCATATTTAGTAAGTGTTTTATGATTCCAAAATGTATGAAAAGGATGCAACATAAATAAGTTTCTTTTTATATGGGGTTCTAGATTAAATCCAGTTAAAAGATTATTATACATGAGTAAATAAGATGGTGGTTTAGGATTAATAAATCCAATAGTATTTGGAGCATCTTTGAATTTATACAGAGTATTAATATGGATGAAAGATAAAGAGAAATTGATGAGAAAAATATTAAAGTTAGATCTAACAAAAGAAAGAAAAAGGAACATTATAATGATGAAGTACAAAATTTCCTAGAAAAATAAAAGTATTGAAGATGAAGATCGATGAGATAAAGGAAAGAAGGAATGTATGGTTTAAAAACATAATGGATCAATCATTTTGTATTAATCCATGGAAAAATTGTAAAAATAAATAAATAAATAAGAGCTATTAAAGAAAGAAAAAAAGAAATGGTGTAAAATGGGGTTGAATGTCAGAATTTCTTATGGAGAATAAGTATAAATAAACTTCCTGTTAAAAGTAATATGCCATACAAAAAAGAAATGCAAGAATGTGTCTGTATTGTGGGGAGGAAGAAACAGCAGAATATGTGTTTTTGACATGTAAAACAGTAAGAAAAATTATGGAAGAAATTTTTTCTTGAAAATATGAAAAAAAGAAATGGACATGATTGTATATGGATATTACAAGAATATTAAAGAAGAGAGTAAGCTAAAAATAGAAAAAAAACTATTTTATGTTACATGAGTTATTTGGAATGAAAGACTCAATGACATTATGCTTAATGGGAAATGGGTTTTTCCATCAATTATAAAAAGAATAAAATGGTGGTTGTGGAATGAGGAGTGGAGGTCTAGTAAAGAAAACAACAGTGTTTTTTCTCCATTGTGATTGTTATAAAAATGATGAAAATGTGTAAATGTGTAACTATTTAAATATATAATATTTATATAAATAAGTTGTAAATTAAAGGACCCTACTCTTTCAGTAGGTGACATGGGACCTTTTATATCTACCTGAACTACCACCAACTCAAACAGATGGGACTTCAGTTTAACATCTCATCCAAAGGACAAATATACTCTGGAATGTAGCACCCCCCCCCCCAATGCTGCATTACAGTGATAGCAGTTGATCTACCTGGTGTGGGAATAGAACCCCCAGCCTTCTGGCACCAAAGGCAAGTGTACTACATGTTGTGCCACTCACATTGAATGGTCAAATATACATATTACAGAATCCTGAAGCGGGCTCTTCGATTTACAAATGGAAAATAAAGAAACAAGCAAGGCCACAGAATCATTCTGACAAGACCATAGCCATCAAAACAGCCTCAGGGAAAAAAAGAAAGACAAGAAAAACAACTCAATCCCTAGGGGGAAAACACTATTTAAAGGTCAAATATGTCATGTAAAAAAAGGAATTTTTAAGTCTCCATACCCCCTCCAGCCTTTGAGCCAAATCCGTCAATTAGGTTCTTGAAATACAAGCTCCAAATCTTGACATTGGTGGTCAAGGAAGAGATAACCTTTATAACGCCAAATTAACTACATCATGGAAAAGACTATGAAATCTCTTCAGCAGACCTGAGTTATCCAGTTCTGTCCATAGTCTATGTAAAATAGTTTAGATAAAATCATAGGAAACAATGAAGAAGATGATAAGTTCTACTGACAGCTTCCCAAACTGGACTGACCTGAGGATAAAGGAACATATGTTCTTTATCTTCAATATCCTGATAACCAGACCAAGAACAAAGGCATATAGTGACAAGACTACAACATTTTTGGGTATTTACTGTCAACCTAACAAGAGAGGTCCTCCAAAGAAAGTCTGACCATTGAGTAATAGGACCTAGAAGTTGTCACCAGTGAGCCAAACTCCATTTATCCTAAGGTATCCTCTCTGCATTTCCTTCTTAAAGAAAGTGAGTAGCCATAACAGTTTTATCAAATAACTACCTAGTAGCAAGAAGTGTATCTAAAATAACTCCCTACTGTAAGAGTCTAGTCTGGCTATCCTGAAACTCATTTGGAAGTCTCCACACACTCCAAGCTTCAGAGAGACAGCTAAGCCAAAAATGCAGACAGCTAGAGAAAATCAATGAACCCAGAAATGAAGCATCCCTACATTTCAAGTGGAACAAAACACAAAATAAGAAAATGGAAGATAAAAAGACAGACAGATGAATCATTCCCAGGCCTTCATCTTCTGAAGAATGTGTAGAGCAACACTGATTAAGAAGTTGATGTAGATTGTTATGGTAAATAGAGTCCACGTAGATAAAAATCATTCTTATAACTGTGTACTAAAAACCCCAATACCAAGTTCACTTTTTGTCAGTTTCCTTATGACAGACACAACAGAATGTCTGTAGGGGAAAATACACCCTTTTCAGGTAACACAAATTTATGCAACATGGATTAAAGACAAGAAACAATACACATTGTGAAAATAGACCTTGCAAATACATATGAATTGGCCTGAAAAACAGCTAAAAGCCATTGCAAAATGACGCCTTGTGTGCATAAAAATCAAAGAATAGAGAATATAACTGCTAAGAAAACAGTAGCAGCAAAAAAGTAGAAATGAAGCTGGAAATATTTTTTACAGACTACATAAAGGTAAATAGATAATGCAGTAAAACAAAAGAGGTACTACTTAGAAAGAGGCATCATTATAGGGAACAGCACGACCCTGTCTTTAGGCAACTTGTGAAACCTCATTTGGATTATTCTCTGCAGCTCTGGACACCTCACCTTAGAAAGAACATAAGATGGAAGTAGTTTAGAGGACATTGGCAAAACAGCTCAAGTTTTGTATCAGAAGGCATATCAAAAAAAAAAAAAAGCAGGAAAAAACACTATTTTTTAAAAAAGTTAAGGGATATATGACTGAAAGCAAATCTAAACATACAGAATAGACAGTTCAGGAGATTGTAAGGAAATTTTTTTTTTTCTCGCTTAAAGGATAGCAGATGATCAGATAAATAGGCCAATAAAGAAGTGTGGTCAGAAATGTTGATGTAATTTAAGAATGCTTAGGTAAGGGGCTACATGTGAATAGCCATAAGATTCAACTGCCCAATGGACTACTTTTCAATGGCTCACATATACTTTAACTAGGTAGTCCATTAGCCATCTGCATTCCTTCCACAAAGTGAATAGCAAAGAGGTGAAAGCCATTCAGGACATGTTTTAGAGCTACTGATTTTAATAAGGAACCCAGACACACTTATGTTCCTCTCCAAAACCTGCTTGAAAATGACAAGTACTGAGTTGCTCTTCCTGATATATCCTAACCAGTAGTACAAGTCAACAGTGTGAGTCACCAAATTCAATTTTTCAATTTATGTTTACTGCAGAGTTGTTAAACTATGATGTAAATGCCATTTAATAGAGCATAATCCTCACACCCTTTCTTAAACATTACTAATACCAAGTCCTCCCCTCTTTTGTAGTAAAAACAAGTCAGCAGACAGCATTTGATGAATTGCTCTGTCAATGTCATTGCCATCTGTGTAATCAAAATCAGCAATGGCAGTTTCAGGTGAGTACATCTGATGCACATGCTGAATTATATCAGCGTTGCTTTAGCTCCCAGATAAAATTCTGGCACTTCTGAAATAAAAGCATTATTACATATCATATTAGCTGAAGCACAAGGCCTGTACAAACACAAAACAGGGAGGCATAGGTGGTTATCCACTGAGGTTTTATTCACATGTGCCAACACCCTTTACAGTCACAGGACTACCACAAGCATTTTACTTCTGATTTTTAAAGGGGTACTACACATTTAACTGTATATGCAACAGATTATAATGATAGTAGATGATTTCACTGATATTAAAAATCCTTTGTCATCATTATGCCGGTGCTCCAGTCTTCAATGTAATAAACTACAACCATTAGAGCAAATATCTAATATCACACGTGTGCTACAGCCTTTATAATTCACAATGAAACTAGTGCAAGAGCAAGTCAACAAATTCTCAAAGTACAGCAGAGGGCTTAATACTCTAATGAATGAGAAAGAGTGAAAAAACAGGCAAAAAAAAAACAGAAAGTTAGACTATCACTTTAGATGTTTCTTGTATCTGCAGGAAAAGGACACAGTAGGAGACGTTATTGCACAGTAGAAAGTTATGTTTCAAGTCAGTTCTCATGCTTACAGAAAAGTGACATCAAAACAAAAGCAATATGGAGCTGTCAACAATGTGGCTGGGTAGAGGAAAATAATCCATCTATAAAAATGGAAAGATATGCAATAAAGCCCTCATCTCACATCCAAGCCCAAATGCCAGTGAAAACATATGAAGGCAAATATAGAAATTTACAAGTTTTCACACAAGTCAATTAGCACTGGAATCTGAAGATATGTAAAGGTCTAAATCAATAAGAGGTTGGCAGTTGGTGTGTGGGGAGTTATCATTTGTGTATTTAGGGCATGGAGTATGGGCTGTATCATCTGCCACTCACAGATTCTCTTCCAAGTTGCTTTCTTCTTTTGGTCATGGTAAAACTTTGTAAGTGAAGATGAAAAGTTACAATGTGCTTTTTTTTTTTTTACTTTGCAAGTAAATTGTCAACCATCATATATCAGCTAATTTCTGAAAAAAGGCAAATATAGCTATACTCAAATAGATCACAGTACAGTGATACTGACAACCGAAGATTTCAGTAGCAGAATATTGCTGGTATAGTGCCTCATCCTGCAAAGATCTCAAGGTTTGAAAACATTCAGAATGATGATGAGAGGAAATCTGCAGTCCCTCAAAGTGCACCAAACTAAAGAAGTATGCCATGAAACTTAAGATGAAGCAAAAATTAAATAAGTTGCAAAACAAGCAGCTAGGTGTAACTGGTTTCTGCAAACTTCTACATACCAAAGAGCCTTTGAAGCTAGAAGTAATTATCTGTTTATTCAGACAGTCAATTTGCATTGCAGTTATTTTGAGATATAATTATTGGACAGAGGAGAAGGAGAAATGAAAAGTGAGAAGAAATGGGTGACACAGTTAAGTAAGCTAATCTCATGGCCCGGATAGGGCTGCCACCTTTTCAAAAGCCCAAAGTGGGACACCTTTTATGGAAATATCAGATTTTGCAGGGCAATCATAGAATATTTAGGTGTTTCAGATATAAAAATAATTGTTTTATACAACTATTAAAGGAAGTGTCAGAAATATTTTTGTCTTAAAAATCTCAGGACATTTACCATTTTTTAAGTGATTTTCATAAGATAAGACTGCTCATATAGGAACTATCCTACATAAAGAGGGGCACAGAGAACTGGAAGCCTCTGTATAATGCAGTTACCTGGGCTTGAGCAACTTCCTAAGGAAAATGAGGCACTTATGGCACACACTATGGGAGAGAGGGCAGGAATTGTAGAAGAACAGCACTCTTTGAGTGATTTCTAGTGGACACTGGTGGAAAACTGTCCAGATTTAAGGGGTCTAATAGATGCAAGAGCAGTTCCAGGTAGCAAAACAGATGTCAGAGTGGTAACATGTATAGCACATAAATACCAGCGCACCACACAGTGCATAGAACTCCATATTAGAAAAGCAAAAGCCACTACTGTGAGTCCAACAGTTTGAAAAATAAACTGTAACTGAAGAATGGGGATAAAAACAGAATTGCAAAACTCTCTGTTATACCCTCCAAGCATGTTTTCAATGATGTTTTGATCCCCTGTCTCTCCATGCATTTAATGCATGTTTATACTAACAGTGAAATTACTGTACCTCAGGGAAAAGGGAATATTTAAAATACGACAATGTGAAATTTAAGAAATTGAAGTTCCTCATTCATATTGTTGGTTTCACGGTTTTGTGGATCACAATTATGGTTCTTCTAGTTCACAAGTCACTTTACATATGCTGTGCCCCAGACATGGGTGGTGCAGGAACATAAACCATATAATAAAAGAATTTCTCAGTTGACAGTCAGCTAACTAGTAACCAACTCTCACCTTTCACAACTAGAAAGTAAGAGGGTATTAGTTTTAAAGTAGACACCTAAAAAAATAGAAAGCACCAAATGGCAAAGGTAGTGTTTCAGCAGGCAGGGTAAGGGAACAAGTGGGCTAACTAGGGAGCAGTAAGTCTAGATGGTCAGAATGACTGGGGGTGGGGGTTGACAAAAAAAATTCTAGACAGGTATTTGGGACTTTTTCCATAAGTAGGTGTGTGTGTTTGTGTGTGTGTGTGTGTGTGTGTGTGTGTGTGTGTGTGTGTGTGTGTGTGTGTGTGTGTGTGTGTGTGTGTGTGTGTATGTGTGTGTGTGTGTGTGTATGTGTGTGTGTGTGTGTGTGTGTGTGTGTGTGTGTGTGTGTGTGTGTGTGTGTGTGTGTGTGTGTGTGTGTGTGTGTGTGTGTGTGTGTATATATATATATATATATATATATATATATATATGTATATATTTATATATATATATATATATATATATGTATATATTTATATATATATATATATATATATATATATATATATATATATATATATATATATACACACACACACACACACACACACACACACACACACACACACACACACACACATATATGGAAAAAAGACATTGGCCAACAGAGGATTAAGAATCAGATTAAGGGAGCTCGACTCAGTGCCAGACGTCTCAACAACAGAATGCTCAACCTTGAAGTATTTTGTAGTGCAGCCATGTAAAACCTCTGCCAAATAACATATGTGGACAACAATACAGATTTCCATACCAGATCAGTCGAGGCCTGGGTTAACAACGACCGCCACCAGTACTGTTAGCCAACAAGGTGCTGGCATGCTGGCAGAAATTGGGCTACTGTTGGCCGAAGGAGAAGAAGAGGGGGAAGGCATGCCCAAAAGAAGAAAGAGAGGAGGAAGGTTAGGAGTGTAGTAGTGAGGGTAGGAACTTTTGAATGTTGGCAGTATGACTGGTATAGGGAGAGAGCTAGCTGATATGATGGAGAAAAGGAAGGTTGATATATTGTGTTTGCAAGAGATCAGATGGAAGGGGAGTAAGGCCAGGTGTATAGGAGGTGGGTTCAAATTGTTCTATCATGGTGTGAATGGGAGGAGAAATGGGGTAGGGGTTATCCTGAAGGAACAGTATGCCAAGAGTATTTTGGAGGTGAAAAAATTGTCGGATAGAGTGATCTTTCTGAAGCTGAAAATTGATGGTGTAATGATGAATGTTGTTAATGCATACACTCTGCAAGTTAGTTAGGTGTGCGATGGATGAGAAAGAGAAATTTTGGAGTGAGTTGGATGAAGTGGTGGTGAGTGTACCCAAGGATGAGAGACTGGTGATTGGAGCAGATTTCATTAGGCATGATGGTGAAGGGAACAGAGGGGATGAGGAAGTGATGGGTAGGTGTGGTGTTAAGCAAAGGAATGCAGAAGGTCAGAGGGTAGTGGATTTTGCAAAAAGGATGGACATAGCTGTGGTGAATATATATTTTAAGAAGAGGGAGGAGCATAGGGTGAGGTACAAGAGTGGAGGAAGATGCACACAGGTAGATTGTATCCTATGCAAGAGGGCCATTCTGAAGGAGACTGGAGGCTGTAAAGTGGCGACAGGGGAAAGTGTAGTTAGCCAGCATAGAATGGTGGTCTGTAGGATAATGTTGGTGATCAAGAAGAGGAGGACAAGTGTGAGAGCAGTGCCAAGGATCAAATGGTGGAAGTTGAAAAAGGATGATTGTGAGGTGGAGATCAAGGAAGAGTTAAAACAGGCACTGGGGGGCAGTGAAGAGTTACCGAATAGCTGGGTAACTACAGCAGAGATGTTATGGGAGACAGCTAGAAAGGTGCTTGGTGTGACATCTGGACAGAGGAAGGAGGACAAGGAGCCCTGGTGGCGGAATGAGGAAGTACAGGAGAGTATACAGAGGAAGAGGCTGGTGAAGAAGAAGTGTGATTTTCAGAGAGATGAAGAAAGTAGACAGGAGTATAAGGAGATGAGGAGCATGGCAAAGGGAGAGGTGGTGAAGGCTAAGGATAAGGCATATGGAGAGTTGTATGAAAGGTTGGACACTAAAGAGGGAGAAAAGGACCTGTACCATTTGGCTAGACAGAGGAACCAAGCTGGGAAAGATGTGCAGCAGGTAAGGGTGATAAAGGATAGTGAGGGAAATGTACTCACAAGCGAGGAGAGTGTGTTGAGCAGATGGAAAGAGTACTTTGAGGGGCTGATGAATAAAGAGAATGAGAGAGAGAAGGTTGGATGATGCAGGGAGAGTGAATCAGGAAGTGAAAAAGATTAGCAAGGAGGAAGTAAGGACAGCTATGAAGAGGATGAAGACTGGAAAGGCTGATGGTCCAGATGACATACCAGTGGAAGCATGGAGGTGCTTAGGAGAAATGGCAGTAGAGTTTTTAACCAGATTGTTTAATGAAATCTTGGAAAGTCAGAGGATGCCTGAGGTTCATAGGTTCATAGGTAGGTACTAGGCTATAGGCCCTAGGGCCTGTACAAGCCTAGCCAAAAAGGTACCCTGGCTTTCACCATCCAAGAAAATTATTTTCCTGTGCTCCTGTCAAGCAGGGCCACAGAGGTGATCCCTGGGGTGAATTTCCTATTTCCCATCCAATCATCAAGATTTTTCTTGAAGAGTGCTAATGAGGAGCTTTGTTTGATATAGATAGTAGTTTGTTCCAGAGTATGGGAAGTCTCTGGGACAGGAATCTATCCCTCCAGCATGTTCTGTTTATTATGGTGACAAGGTTTAGGTCCCCAGAACATGTAGCTTGGAGGGATTGTGATTTCTTTAAGTGGAGCATGTCCCACAGCTCTGTGGGTTTGACATAGCTTTGTGTGTTGTTAGGCAGAGATTGCCTCTGAGTAGGCGATATGAGATGGAGTAAAGCTGGAGTTTTTTGAGACAGTCTGCATAGGGCATCTGTTTGAGGCTGATAATCCTCTTTGTGAGGAATTTCCGTGGCCTTTCCAGTTGTTGTAGATGTCTTCTGAGGTACATACCGAAAAGGGCGTTGTACTCTATAATGGGTCTAATGAGTGACGAGTAGAAGGGAACAATGACCTCTTTTTTCCTGGATGAGAAACCTTTTGTGATGAGGTGTGCCACGTAGAAGGATATCCTAACTACTGTGACAATGTGATTATCAAAGGAGAGACTACTGTCCACTGTGTCACAGGGTCTCTTATCACACTTTTGGTGTTAAGTAGACTACCACCTATGTGGTAGCTCATGGATACATAGTTTTTACCAAAGGGGATGACAATGCACTTTTTGGCATTGAGCTTGAGGCCATGGCTTTGAGACCAGGCATCTGTCTTAGTGAGGCCCTTTTGTAGGATGTCCACATCGTTAGGAGTTTCAATTATGGCTCCTAGTTTGCAGTAATCTGCAAACTTTGTTAGCCAAAGACCTTCTGTGTTAGCCTGTACTTCAGAAAAGTAGATTGCAAACAGGAGAGGACCCAGGACTGAACCCTGTGGTACACCACTTGTCACTTGTCTGAAGTCAGATTTGGAGTCTACTACTTTCACAGTGTGGGTACTGTCAGTGAGCCAGTTGGCAATCCATCTTGTGACATAGGGATTTATACCTAGTTTAGTGAGTTTATCTATAATTCCAGGGTGGGGGATGGTGTCAAAAGTCTTGGCGAGATCTAGACAGGCTGTGTGAACCAGCTTACCCTTGTTCGGCTTTGGTGACTGCTTCAAAGAAGTCTATTAGGTTTAGGAGACATGATCTGCCTTTTACATACCCAAACTGGGTGGGGTCCAGAGTTTTGTGATTACCAATGTCTCTGTGATGATATGTTCCATGGCCTTGCAGACTAGGCTCATTAGGCTTATGGGGCTGTAGTTCCCAGGATCCGTGGTGGCTCCCCCTTTGTGGAGTGGGATAACTGTCACTGTGCGCCATTCAGTGGGCACAAAGCCTGAGGTGAGGCTATGATTGAACATGGTGCTTAGGTGGGGTGCCAATTCATTCTGTAGTTCATGTAGAACGCAGCCTGGGATGTCATCAGGTCCCATGGATGCTGTGTTCTTGGCTTTGGAGAGTGTGGTTTTTACCTGTGCAGCCATGATTTCAGGAACTTTGCATTCTTCCGGTTTAGAGATGGGCCCTTTAGGGGGTGAGAGGGGGGTAAAGTTAGCACTGAACCTATCTGCCAGGATGTTGGCAATATCAGTTGGTTCTGTATATTTAGTGCCATTGTACTGTAACTCAGAGCAGATCTGAGTATTGCCATTGAGATTTTTGACATAGCTATAGAATGCTTTGTGGTTGTCTTTAGAATCAGTGGCAAGGAGTGGACAAAAAGTGTTTTGGTAGCTTTTTTTAAGAATAAGGGTGATGTGCAGAGCCGTAGTAACTATAGAGGGATAAAACTGATCAGTCACAGCTTGAAGTTATGGGAAATAGTAGTGGAAGCTAAGTTAAGAAGGGAGGTGATGATTAGTGATCAACAGTATGATTTCATGCCGGGAAAGAGCACTACAGATGTGATGTTTTGCTCTGAGAGTGTTGATGGAGAAATATAGAGAATGTCAGAATGAGTTGCATTGTGTCTTTGTGGATTTGGAGAAAGCATATGACAGGGTGCCTAGAGAGGAGCTGTGGTATTGTATGAGGAAGTTGGGAGTGGCAGAGAAGTATGTAAGAGTGGTACAGGATATGTACGAGGGTAGTGTGACACTGGTGAGGTCTGCAGTGGGAGTGACAGATGCATTTAAGGTGGAGGTGGGATTACATCAAAGATCAGCTCTGAGCCCTTTCTTATTTGCAATGGTGATGGACAGGTTGACAGACGAGATCAGACAGGAGGCCTCATGGACTATGATGTTTGCAGATGACATTGTGATCTGTAGTGAGAGTAGGGACCAGGTTGAGGAGACCCTGGAGAGGTGAAGATATGCTCTAGAGAGGACGGGAATGAAGGTCAGCAGGACTATGACAGAATATATGTGTGTGAATGAAAGGGAGGATAGAGGAATGGTGAGGATGCAGGGAGTAGAGCTGGTGAAGGTGGATGAGTGTAAATACTTGGGATCAACAGTTCAGAGTAATGGTGAGTGTGGAAGAGAGGTGAAGAAGAGAGTACAGGCAGGGTAGAATGGGTGGGTAAAGGTGTCTGAATACAGCCATAAGTAATGGGGAAGCAAAGGCCCAAAAATCGAGACAATTTTTAGACAGAAAAGTAGAAACTAGAAAGTTGATAAAATAACAGGCTTACCCTTAGCATACATTTTTTGAAGAGCATGAGGTCTGAAGCTCAAAGGCCTGTCATTATATTCTGATTTCCATCTTCAGTGATTTACCAGTCATTTGCCAGAAAAGTGGGAATAGACTAAAAAAATATGATGTGAAAATCTGGACAGTTATGAGGTATGCTTTCTCTAGGAATGGCAAATTAGCTGACATCAAATTCCTTTTTTGGGGTCTGTTACTGCTAAGGTGAATTGTACCCACTGTGCATTAGTACATAGAGTTTGTTTGTTTGTGTCTTTTGGCTTTTCCCGGCTAGGGGTCGCCACAGCGGAACTCCGGTCCGCTAATGATTGGCAGTAGAGTTTTACATGCTGGCTTGCCAGGCCTAACACACAACCTTCAATGAAGGAATGCCCATTCACGCATGTCGCCACACAGAAGACACTCTAACTGAAAATCGAACGGGCAACGTCTAACTGTGAGGTGACAACGCTACCGCAGCACCACCACCGCAGTCTATTAGTACATAGAGTAGTATTTTCTTTTTATAAATTCCTCTCATAACTCATAAGTGTACCTGATTTGTTCTCAAAAATGTTCTCAGTGTGCAAAGGTATTGCCAAAATTGATAGGGATTAGTGTGACTGTGTGCAGGGGCTGCAAAGATTTGACAACATTAACGGAACTATGGTGATCCAGACAGTAGTAGTGCTTTTTAAACACTTTTCTATTGCCAGTGGGTGTTGATGCAGAGGAAACCTTACTAGAGTCAGCTAGGATTTTACAGTGGGACAGTGGAAGCATTTGCAGATCCTGAGTAATTTGACTATGTTGGGAGAATGGAAGTTGGTAGCGTTACTTTCCAACAAGCTGTGTTTGAAAAGAGGAACTAGGTAGGGGTGTTCCCTTTCCCTCTATTAGTTTACATCTAAAGCCATTGGTTGAGAGGTACACTTCAGAGCAAGCGGCTGCTCCACTTAGTACAATAATTGTTTTGCATCTCTTTGTATTTCAGTAAAGGCCCTGCATTTGGTATATGCTTATTTACTGCAACTTGCAGGTGCTGGCAATAGTGGAGAATGCCAGACTGGAACTTAAGTTCAGTTCGTATTCACAGATGCGAGTTACACTTAGCCCAGTGTTCTCCATTATCACCATCTGTGCTATACTCAGTGTTGTGCTAGTTACTTATAAAACTAATAAGTTACTATTGCTGGTTACTTTTCAGTGAAAGTAATATATTACTATTGCTAGTTACTAACTAAACTAATGTGTTACTTTTACATAAGTATAGTTTATCAATTATAATTTTGAGATTTACTCATACAAGTAGCATATACACATACATGTAAGTTGTATACACAATGTTACAATGATGATGAATAGCATTTAACACTTTAAAAATTACAACAGATTACTCTTTATAGCTGGGCAGCACAGTGGTGCAGCAGTTAGCATTGTCACCTCACAGCAAGAAGGTCTCTGGTTTGATTCTCAGTTGGGGTGCCTTCTGTGCAGAGTCTGCATATCCTCCCTGTCGTTTGTCTTGTATATTCAAATAAGACAATGAGGCTTGAGTGTTTGTTTATTACACACAAACACATCAGGATGGATGACTGGAACATAAAACGTAAATGAAATAAACTAGCTAACTGAATGACTGCTACACAGATACATGCTTTCACTCTGGCTGCTTACACAAAATGGCACTCTGCTTGTACTTGTTTTTAAGTGCTCAGTACTTACATGCACATGCCCATGAACTACAGTGGCTTTAAAAGTACAACAAAGACACTATGATCTACATTCTCCTTTTTCAATAATTTTGTCATGTAAATGAAAAATGACAATTCTGTCATGCAAATGAAAAATGACAGTCAGATACGCATGCAAATTATATAAACACAAGCAATAACAATCATGTCCAGCTTGCTGTGTACTTAGGATTAGGTCTTGAGATACAACCTGACCTTGTTATATAATAATCAGTACTGGGTTTAGCAACCGGGTCAGTTACTGGGAAATGCTCTTCATTAGGAACTTCAAGGACACTTTTCAGGAACAAGAACAGAAGATGAATTGTTCTCTGGAACAGGAGCATTCGATAGCATAGTCTGAGAATTAGTCTCAGTTACAGACAAGATACTGTAACACTGCCTCAGACACCGGCAATAAATGTTTACGATTCCACCTAAATTCCATTCCTTGTGACTCAATGATGTACAACCTCAGTTCCTCACATAGATGTTTCAAAAAACGTACTTGATCAAAACCTTTTGCTGTTTGCATTCTCACAATTTCTCCTTTTAATGGTTTGAGAGGTTTGCTGGTTTTGTCGTGATGGAATTTCTGTGACAAATGCTTTTTCATGAGTTGAGCTTTTACTGCTTCATTGTTTTATCACTTGGAATCAACAAAGTCTTACTGACTGGTAGTGTAGTTCTAGTTTGTCTCGACATCAATCTCTGAGCAGGTAAACCAAGTAAACTGTCTCGAGGAATGTTTCTGAGATTAAGCAAATATCAGTTTTTCTCTTTTGGATTTCTCCAACTGTTTCGCACTTTGAACTGCACATTCAGCCAAGCCATTAGATTGTGGATACTCATAACGTCTAGTAACATGAACTAAGTCCCATGTCTCAGCAAATCTTTTGAACTGCTGACTTGTAAGCTGTGCACCATTGTCAGATTGTCAGAAACGAGTTTGTGCAGACTACCATGGACAGAAAAATGTCTTTTCAATTTTGTAATGAGAGTACTGGAAGTTAGATTCGGAAGTAGGTCAGTCTTGAACCAATCTGAATATATAAGAATCTACTAATACCAAATAATGCTGATCATTCCATCCAAAAATATTTCTAGCTACTGTCGGCCAAGGTAGGTCAGGAATCAGGTTCAGCTGAAGTGGTTCTTTTTGTTGGTGTGGTTCAGTACTATTACAAATTGAACAACCTGAGATTTCCTTCTCAATATCTTTTGACATAGAAGACCAAAATAGTAGTCCTCTTGCCCTTCTTTTGGTAGAATCAGTTCCCAGGTGACCTCAGTGCAAGATTTTAATATACTCTTGTTGCAAGGATTTTGGAATTATCACTTTTGGGCCTTTCATGATGATACTATCTTCCATCAAAATCTCATCTCTATAAGAAAAATACTGCTACATGTCTATTAGTAAACACGATTGTTTTGCTGGCCATCAGTGGCTGAAAAAATGGTTCAGCTTCTGGAGAACTGGATCAGAAGCTGTGTGATTTCTAAGCTGATCAAGACGTGTGGAAGAAAAAATTCTCACTTCCATAACTTCAAAATCAGCATTGTCATTGTTCTGCTAGTCAGTGGTTTGTCTGGATGATCTGAATAAAGTATCAGCAAGATAAAGAAATCATATTGAAATTGTACTTTTGCAATTTTAACATAATGCGTTGCAATCTAGCTGGTGCTGTGTGCATTGGTTTTCTCAAAATAGTAACCAGAGGTTGGTGATCAGTTTCAGTCTGGATAAGTTGGCCATAAATATAATCATTGAACTTAGAACATGCAAACACTATTGCCAAAAGATCTTTTTCAGTTTGTGCATACTGGATCTCAGTTTGAGTTAGAGTTTTAGGCGAATAGGCTACTGGTCTACCCTCTTGAAAAATGACTGCACAGAGACCATATTTTGAAGCATCACAGGAAAGAGTTACAGATTTGTGAACATCATAATATCTCAAAGTGGGTGGACTGAGAATTTTCTGTTTCAGGACATCAAATGCTCTTTGGTGTTGTTCCAACCAGGAACAAGTTACATTTTTGCATGTCAGCTCTTGTAGCAGTGCTGAAAGTTCACTTAAATCAGGAATGAAGGTGCCTAAATAGTTGACCATGCCAAGAAAATCAATGATCAATGATATTTTTATGAATCTTAGGAAGCCCATGTATTGTGGGTGAGGGGATTCTTCACTACCAAATATTCCATGAGATCCTTAGGTATAATATCTCCTTTGTATATATCTAGTAAGGTATTTTAGTAACGTATTGTATAATGTCATGTGTTTCTTCTCTAGTAATAATTTTATAAAACTTATCAAGCAAAAGATTCTCCATAGACCTAATATATGCCAAAGTGTCCATGACCACTATTCAACCGCCCTTATCGGCTGGTCTAATTATAATGGACTCATTAGACTGTAGATCTTTCAAACAACGTCTTTCCTTATAACTCAAATTATCCCCTCTATTATTTCTCTTATGAGCCTTCATAGTATCATAATATCTAAAGAGTTCCTCTTCAGTAAGCTTAAAATAGGCATCCACTAATGGATGATTCTGTGGGACAAAATTGCTAAGACTTCTAAATCTTCGAGTGTTATCAGTCTGCATACTTATAATCTCATTACCATGGTTACCATACAATAATCTAAGCATGACATTTCTGCAAAAAACTTTAAGATCCATAACAGTGTCTGTTAAATCACCGCCACACTTGGGAATTAAATTCAACCCTTTACTTAGTAAACTCTCTTCATCTGGAGAAAGTGTATAAGAGGAAATGTTAAACACTAACGACTGGCTCCATTCCCCCACATCTTTTTGAGGGTCTGATGGGATACAAACTCTCCTGAGTGTTTCCTTTTCTGGCGGCCACGACTCATAGAGCGTGTCCTTCTCATTCCTTTCTCTATACATACAGGAAGGGGAAAAGAGATACTTCCACCTGTACTTCCATTACTCTCTACAGACTTATTGCTGTTATACATTTTTGGTCTTACCACTAACTGTGGTGTTTGTACTGTAGGTAAAGGTTGAGGTTTTATAACCCTAGCTTCTGGATACAAATTCCCTTCCTCTGCAACTGAGAGTGTATTTATGTCATGTTCTTGTACCATTACAGAACTCTCAGTATTTATATGTATTGCAGGACTTAACAAAGTACCCTCTATTGTTTCTATATCATCCTGTCCTTCTCTGTTATTTCCATTAGCTTGCATGATACTCATGTTATGCATATTAGAATGCTCATTACTTCTGTTATTCTTATTAACAATTCTGTTATCAGTAATAAGAGTCCATTCTACATTGTCCATATTTACTTCAACCCGGTCCCTAGAGGAACCCAGTCCTTGGTCTGCAGTCATGTTTTGTCCACGCCTGGGCCACATAAAGATGTGGCCCAGCTTAAAATCATTTGTATCTCTTATAATTTTATTTTTCTTCTGATACAAAAGTTTGCGCTCAAATGCCGCTACGCCATCCAGGAGACTCTCAAACAAAGGCGTTACTGTAGCGGCTGCAAAATTGTCAAATATGAATTGCTGTTTTAATTTTATGGTTTCAGTAAGTGAGGCCTCTTTTGGTTGAAAAAAGTCTATAAGCAATTGTAAATATTTGCCGCTTACCTCCAGGTTAAGTTGCTGCCACCGAGCAAGCAATTCTGGATAATGAGCTCCCTGGCTGGGCATGTTAAACACACGCAGCCCCCTAGGGACTATTTTCTTGTCGAGGCAATACTGGAAATGTAATCATTGTATCTGAAGCCATTTCAGTTTAAAGAAATCTTTCTCAAGTTCATCTAATGACTGTTGTAATCTTTCCAAATCCATAGTCGCATTACCGATGTCATCATTGGGGGCGGTCAATTCAACCTGCCAGGATACACTCTTCATACAGTCAAGATGCTGCAGGAACCTCTTCCGTAATACTTTGACCATTCTGTCGCCTTTCCCTGGGTTATAATCCAATTCAATAGAGGCAGTAGGCTGCATGACCCTGCTCCAGAAGATGGATGGATGCCTATTTTAAGCTTACTGAAGAGGAACTCTTTAGATATTATGATACTATGAAGGCTCATAAGAGAAATAATAGAGGGGATAATTTGAGTTATAAGGAAAAAAGGTGTATGAAACATCTACAGTCTAATGATTCCATTATAATTAGACCAGCCAATAAGGGTGGTCGAATAGTGGTCATGGACACTTTGGCATATATTAGGTCTATGGAGAATCTTTTGCATGATAAGTTTTATAAAATTATTACTAGAGAAGAAACACATGACATTATACAATACGTTACTAATACCTTACTAGATATATACAAATGAGATATTATAACTAATGACCTCATGGAATATTTGGTAGTGAAGAATCCCCTCATACCCACAATACATGGGCTTCCTAAGATTCATAAAAATATCATTGATCCACCCATGAGACCAATAGTGGCTGGAGGGGGTTGGGTAACCGAACATCTCTCATTATATGTTGAGAAACATCTGAGACCCATTTTAAATGGGAATAAATATGTACTTAAAGACTCCAAACAGTTCCTAGTGGAACTCTATGATTGTTTGAAAGGAATTAATAATGTACAAGAGCTCATTCTAGTTACAATGGATATACAATCATTATTTACTATTATTCCGAATCAGATAGGTATACAATATATATTCGACTATTTGAAGGAGCATAGTGAGTATCCTTTAGTACAAATAGAATTAATTACTCATTTCTTAGAACTTATTTTGGAGAACAATTTATTCATATTTAATGATACAATATTCATCCAACAGGACGGGGTGGCTATGGGGACCCCGTGTGCCAACAGTTATGCTAACATGTTTCTGGCACACTGGGAAGAGAACACCCTATTCTGTTTGGCAGAATTTAATGACCATGTGGCATTTTATCGACGTTTTGTCGATTACCTTTTTATTCTATGGAATGGTAGTAGCCAGCAATTAAGAAGTCTTTTTCGTAAGATGAATAATTTAACTGAATACTTAAAATTTACCATGGAGAGTTCCAACTCAAGAATAGATTTTTTAGATCTATATATATAGAAGTTATCTGATGGGTTAATCAATACAGGGGTTCATCACAAGCCTTGTTATCATAATGCCCTGTTGATGAGATCTAGTATGCACCCTACATAAGTGTTTAAGAACATTATTAAGGGCCAGGGTATGAGGGCTTCGAGATTAAATCCCTCAGAGGCTGGATTTTCAGAGGAACTGAACAATTTGAAAGAAAAATTTTTAAATAGATGTTATAAGAAACATGAAATAAGTGAGCATTTGTGTGAAGTTCCTATACTACATAAAGACACAACAACACCTTATTTTGGTCCTGCTGTATCTGGTAGACAAATGAAAACCTCTGCTGTGTATCCTTTAGTTAAAGTCCCAGCATTTTACACCTCTGATAGTAGAGAAATTAGGGATATTGTTTGTAAGAACTGGTCAATTTTACAAGTAGATGAGGACATTAAAAGGATTGTTGGCAAACAACCACGTTTCCTATATAGGAATAAGAAGAATCTTAAGAGAATGCTTTGTTATCCACATAATAGTAAGGAAGATCTGCGTGAAGGATGTACTAAGCCATGTGGACAGTGTAATTTTTGTATGTATATAGACACCAATAGACTGTTTTTTCATCCTGACTTACAGAGAGAATTTGTAATATCAGCAATAGCTAATTGTATGACCCCTAATTTAGTCTATTTAGCTGTATGTCAGAGTTGTAGTTCATTTTATGTTGGCAAAACGAACAGGCCTTTTAGAGATAGGATACGTGAACATGCTTATCATATTAGAAGAAATTCAGTACATAATGCTTTAGCTAAACATGTTATGCATTATGATGATACTCACCGGTTCACATTCAGAGCCCTAGAAGTTATATCCCCCAGCATCTGTGAAGGAGATATCAGGAATCATACCGAATATAGGGAGAATAACTGGATTATTAAGTTAAGAGCGGATAGAGGCAAGGGTCTTAATGAAAGGGCATCTATTAAACCCTTATTGAGAAAACATCAGAATATTAGGTAGAAAATAACATACTACCTTATAAGTAGTCCATCTGGTTCATATATGAATATATTTTTAGTCACCTCAAGTATGTTATATTTTTTTTATATATAAATGGTTTTATATTTATATATATATTTTTTTTTTTCTACATGTTTTATATTTTATATTTTGAGAACATGTTTTATTTCCAAGTACATGGTCTTTATTTTCAAGTACATGGTTAATATTGATTAATATTGATTTTTTACACCTTTACACACTATATATATTTATATTCCTATATTGTTAGGAAGTATAAGTTGTTTCATAAAAATATATATTCTCTAGGGACAGCTATTGTCAGTTGGATGTAGTTTGAAGTTAAATATATAGGATGTATCTTTAAATTGATTAATTGAGTGGGCTATGTGATTGGTCTGAATAATCTGAATCAGTATATATATAGTTGATTTTTAATGTGTTTGTTATACTGATCTGAAGAAGCTTTGTAAGCGAAAGCGCTTATCATCTGTGAATAAATACGTGCTTTTAACTTGAGGAGACTACCTGTTTCACTCCATTTCTATTATTGCTTTTATTTTTATTTATTTATATTTCAGTAACGGAGTGTTTATTTGGTTGGCAGGCAGATAATTGTCTATTTTTGAAATTTTTAGTCATTTATGTATGCTGTGAAAGTTTCACCAGACTTTTTATTTCTCTTGAGTAAAATATGTGCCTTTCCATTGTAATATTTGTTTGAGGGTTGTACATTTCTCTAAATTTATATTTTAAGCACTCAGGGTCTTCCTGAGTTTCAGCCTGTACCACAATATGGCGGTCTTCCCCCTCATGTGTATAAACAGCAAGTGCATACACAAATGAACATTCTCTCTCAATGGCTTCTGAATCAGCTAAATTGATCAGAATAAATGCTTTTGTATGCTTATCAGAAAAAGCAGCCTGTATGAAAATATCATATTCTTGCTCAAACACTCTCCAAATTTCAGCAATATTATTATCAAGCACAAGAGGACCAGGTCTGCAAAATCCCTCTGACATGCCAAATAAGTATCAAACACACACACCAGATACTTGTAATTATATTCAACTCCACAACAGACTCTATAAAATAAATGTACTCTTTGAAAGGACTGAACTGTTATACTGCACACACTGCCAACACTTTGCACACTTTAGACACTTTGAATAGCTTTAGTTAATCCAAAAATGTAGTACATTTTATATGATTCAGATATTGTTTCAAATGTTTTCCTAATTATTTCAAGTACTTTTATCAATATGTCCCAACAAACAAAATAATGATTGCAGTCAATATGTATGGCAATACTTGAATAATCACAGTCATAAAATATAAAATGTTTTATTGCGAACGTTAAGTACTTTCACTAAATAGCTTCATCAGACCATGTAACAAATTATTGCAAAGCATTTCAAAAACTTTAAGGAACCGATCAAAAAGTTTCATAAAATGACATCCCATCCTAGTAAAACACTACATTGTAGCAAAAACCCCTAGTGGATACACTTAGTAAGGACTTGAAAAATTACCAAATCCTATAAGTAACAAGCTAATACATTATAACAGGAGATCCCAGTGGATACACTTGGTAAGAACTTGAAAAATTTAAGAGATCTTATAAATAACTAACCAATACAAAGCAGGTCTGAAAAGTTAATAATCGGCTGTAATAACTATTTGCTGTTGAATTAAAAATGCATTCATCACAGCAAAGCCAATACACTTTCTAAAACCATTTGAAAACATTAAATACTTAAAGAGCACTTAAAAAAACACTCTTGTGATGCTCAATATATAGACTGCAAAATAGTGTATATAGTGAGGTATAATGCAAAATAAATCGTTAAGGAACATTCACAATAAATAAGAATTTGAACGTATTCCTCAAAATATGTTCGTTGACTTAAATGTGCGCATTTGCACATAAAAGCCGTAACAGTACACAATGTATAACCAGTTCACATAGCTGACACTCAGAATTAATGAGTTATACTAGAAAACATAATCTAAATAAGTATTACAGAATCAAAATGCTCTATGAAAGAATAATATACCAGTTATGAAAGACTACTAATATAGGTAGTGATATATATAGGTCGCTACATATCAGATGTAATAAGCCAATCAGCTTCTAAAAACAGTCATATTGTGTACTTTATTCTACTGTAGAATACATACAGAAGATGGAACTAGTGTGTTTTAACAGTTATTTTTAAAACACACCTATGCTGACTACATTGTTTAACTCGCTAGAAAGCGATCTATAATATAGCTTTATAAAGAGCTACAAATATAAGTCTTTATTAACTATTGCTGCAACTTCACTAATAAGGATGGAATATGTGATTTCTCTTAGTGAAATATATAGTATATATTACAGTTAATTGCTCCTTATCACGGGTCATATTATTAGACACCATATTATATATACACCTCCAGTAAGGGGTCTAATAATAAAAGTTATACTAATATGTTGTTAATACAAATATTCCTAACCATCCAGTATATGTATTCATTGCCAAGTGGGCATCAAAATCATGGTGCCACTGATTATATGTTATGAGTACAAAAACTCTTGCATAAATAAGCAGCAACTTTATTTTATAGGTCTTCAGCCTTCCTTCAATCAATGTAGACACAAGATTACCTCTACAAAAACTACCTGCTTTGCTTTACATGGTCTGATGAAGCTATTTAGTGAAAGCGCTTACTGTTCTCAATAAAACGTTCTATATTTTATGACTGTGATTATTCAAGTATTGCCATACATATTGACTGCAATCATTATTTTGTTTGTTTGTTTGTTGGGACTTATTTTTACTATACCAGCAGTCATACTATATTCCTCTTTGGCACGGTATCTTTAGTATTTGTTACATTAACTTTTATCAATATGTCACAATTTCGAACATTTCATTTATTCAATAATTTGTTTTGACCATTTTGGATGCTTTGCTTTAGATTTGAGTGAAAAATCATTTATATGAGTTTAAGTACCTGGAAATATTTTCTGACCTATTTACGAGTTGTTTGTAAGTCATTTGAGCCACTCCTGTATATTTCGCCATTTCTGAATGTGTGCCTCATGGTTTTAAGAAGTTTTGACTTTGGATCCCATTCTGACACCATGTCACTCATCTTGTGTATTCAAATAAGAGGATGAGGCTTGAGTGTTTGTTTAAGATGTTTATTACGCACAAACACATCAGGATGGATGACTGGAATATAAAACGTAAATGAACTAACTGACTGACTGCTACGCACATATATGCTTTCAATCTGGCTGCTTACACAAAATGGCACTCTGCTTGCACATGCTCAGTAATTATATGCACGTGCCCATGAGCTACAGTGGCTTTAAAGGTATAACACATACATTGTGATCTACACTTGCTGTGTTTGCATGGTTTCCTCAGAGTGCTCCAGTTTCCTCCCACATTTCCATGACATGCTACAGGTGGATTAGACATTCTAAATTGGCCATAGGTGTAAGTGTGTGCGTGCATGTGCCTTTTGAGGAAAGTTGGGTGCTGGGCTGGCAACTCAACAATGTAAAACTCTACTGCCACTTGTTCTGCAGACTGATGATCCACCGTGGTGATCCCTAATGGGCACAGCCAAAAAGAGAAGATGACAAGTAGTCTTTATAGCTAGAGAGTCACAAATAACAATTAAATCAAACCAGCCAGCAGCACAAGACCTATAAAAACCTCACATTTTGTCTGTTTTCAGCAACTAAAAATCAAAACCTGAAAAGAATTTATGTAGAACATAAAAAAATTGTCAAGACGAAAATTTGTTGATCATAGATCCACCTGAAGAGTTCTGCTTGGTGCAGTGGGTTGGGGCGTTGGATGTTAAACTGATGAGTGATTACTTTGATTCCGATTGACGGTAGTATGGAGAACCAATGCCTGTTGTTATACGGCAAGGTAATGATATGTTCTCTAGCAGGCTAGAATTGTTCCAGTGTTAGGGGGTGTTTTAGTGGGTGAGAGTCCCACAATACCAGAGCAGGGCCAGAGTCTAGTCATCATTAGCTTTCACCTCCTTGCAGTGCTAAAAACATGAAGTAAATTTTGATCCAGACTAATTCTAATGGTCTGTTATGAATGCTATGTGCTATGTGTTGTGCCAACATTATGTTGTAAATTTTTATCCAAACTGCCACTTCAAAGTCTCTATAACCTCCTAACATCTAATAACTATCCATACTATATAGGGCCCCTGGTAGTTTTCCATCACTCTTTAGGGGCGATATCACCCACATTGAGGACCACTGGTTTAAGCAAAAGTAACTGAAAAGTAATGCACATTTAAGTTACTAGTTACTAAAAAGTAATATATTACTATTACTAGTTACTATTTTGAAAAAGTAGCTAGTTATATTACTAGTTACTAAAAATTATAATATGTTATATATTGTAATATATTACTCCCATCACTGACTATACCTACTCATGTGGGACAAATAAGTACAAGTTCATAAGATTGACTCGTACTGAGAAGTACTTTCAGTTTTGACATTAATGAATTGCACTGTCCTACCACAAGAAGAAGAAGAAGACTGTCCTACCACAACAGAGTAGTGAAGACTGATCCAGGGGACATAAACCGGTTTGCACTAAATAATTACTCTTATGAATCCCACAGTATGTACATAAGTATGCAACATTAGATGCACTAGTTTTCTAGAATATCATGAAACTTTTTTACTAAAGAATCAGGAACAAAGGCACATAGTCTGGCTATGTTTAAATATTACTCCAATTCACTTAAAAACATAATAAGTAACAGAGGTTTCATTAACATGCATTTTCTGAATAAAAATGCCATGTCTGGCATTAATGACTGAATGTAAACCCAAAGATTTACCAGAAAATCAAAACTTTTATGAGGAACAGGACAAAAGTGTAAGGCAAAATCAGGACTGCTCTACAAAATAAAAGCTAGCTGAAAGACATATTTTCCAGGTATCTTATTTATGTCATTCTGCCTAGAGTAGCCTTGAAAAAATTTGTACTTTCAGACATCACAGATAAAGTATCCAATAATATGCATCATGAGGTATCATTTTGATTATTTTCAAGCTCTGATAACTACCTATCGTCTATACCGTTTACTTTTTGTTCCTACATGGGAATGAACGCAGTTGCTTGCCAAGTATCTTATCTTACTGTCAGTCCAATGTTTTCACAAATATATGTTTGAACGCATCAGATTGAGTGATGTATTATACACACATACATTCTTTGCCGCATTGTTCTCTTTCAGTATCACCACTTTGGAGGTTTAGTATAAGAGCCAGAATAAATAAATAAACTTCCAAAGGAGCAAGTTGAATACAAAGTGTTGACACTAATTACTAGAACAAACAAATGTTGATTTGATCATGCATTAGGAATGGGCAGATTAAACTCCATGGATACATCAGACAATGTTCCCTTCTTGCCTGATATATTGTCTTTTGTTACGCTAAAAACCCATGGCATGAAAAGGAAGCAAAGACAAATCTTTTTATGGTAAATTCGTACCTGAGTCTCCGTTGGTCCTTTCTAAGTAGCCTCTTAATTTCTGGATCAAGAAAGTGTAACCTGAGAACAACGAAAATACCAATGTAATTATAAAAAATAAGGTAAATTATAACAGTATTATTTACTGTTCTTTATCTTACACTTTTAGGCCCAGACTGTCAGAAGCAAATATTACAGCTAATCTTTTTCTATGTACGAAATTAATTTATATAACAAAAGTAGAAGATGGTACTTGGGGATTTAGTGTGTATATTCATAAAACTCATTACCTAAGCATTCATTCTAATTTATTTTAGCCTAGTATTTAATGATGATCCACAGCATGTCTCCAATATTAACAAAAGACAGCTCCATTATAGGCTGATCTAATTGGGAGAAGGAATACTGTCTTAGAATTATCTGCAACTGAGTCCAGTGAACTCTGAACCTGGGCCACAGAGAACTAACCTGCACCTTAATGTGAATGTTCTCTGACATCACACATTTTAAGAATTTGTTGTAACAGTAGGAAAGCACATGCTACTACTCACCCCTCAATATCTGTTGCATCTTTGTAATGTAGTCCAGTGTTCCTGTGACTTATTTATAACAAAGAAAAGAGTAGCTCATAACAGGTAAATCTCTACAAGTTAAAGCAAACTTGGTTTTGTACAAATTCCATATACAGCTTCATTATCATCTTAGCACATTTTTCCCAGATTCTCAAGGATTTTATCAATGAGACTTGTTGCTAATGAATAGAAAAAGCTACATATTTAGGATAATCATCAACAATTCTCACCGATTTTGTTTCACTGTTTCCTCCGCATTCTCTTTTAATGTCTGTGCCACTGTCAAACTCTGGCAGAAAATCAGCCAGGACAGAGAAGCCACTGTCCCGTCTTCAGGGTCAAATCGATTGTACATAGTATACATAATTGTTTCAAAATAGACCTCCTAGCCAGCTTCCCCTCAAATGAATGCAATCAAGCAGAATTCGTAAAGCATTATATAAATATCTCACTGAGCAATTAGAACCATCTAGAAACATCTAGGGCATTCTCCACCTTGTCTTACTGTACTTCACTGACAGGAGTTGTATTGCTTATTAAACTAAATAAACATTAGGCAACAGTTAAAAGTATCACATTTGATAAACATTAGAGAATATTTCAAGTATGAAGCAGAGTACAACAACAAAAATAAAAACATTTAATAAATCCAGTAATATTATGCAACTCCCCATTACTCATAAAAAGCTGGGTAATAAATTTCACAACAGAAACCCGTTTTGTGCATGTGATGGCAAAAAAGAGGAGTTAGGATGCTGGGCCCATTAACTTGTAGAGAAATGAGAAAATTGTTCAGAAGGAACATGTACAGCTTACTCCCAATGTTTTAAGCTGAAAATAAGGAAGACAGTGAACATAGCAATTGCAGTGTATCCCACAGATGTCAGAGGATCTAGTTAGGTTTCCTCAGCTATGATCAGGTACTTAAACCAAACAGTTACACTGAGTTTCTGGAAGGGATACTTTATCATCAGACAAGTCACATGGCCTTTTTTATCATTTCTGAATTGTGTGTGTGTGTGTGTGTGTGTGTGTGTGTGTGTGTGTGTCTTGTGTAGGCTTTTTAAGAAGTGGACACGCGTGCGTGCACACACACACACACACACACACACACACACACACACACACACACACACACACACACACAAGGAGCATACCTTATTGTAGTACACTGAGATGTTAAACTGAATTTCAGTTATTCCAATAAGTGCTTCTTATATCCTTGTGGGTTTTCTTTGATTACACTGCATTCAATCCAAAGACATACAGAAGGTTGTCTTGCAATCTTCTAAATAAGTGTGTTTGTGTAGTATAAAACTGAGTGTATCTATGTTAGTTCGGTAATAGACCAAAAACCTGTCCAGAATGAGCTTCAAAGCCTTGCACCTACTGGATGCCAATATAGACACAAGAATCCTTGTGACTCATTAAAACGTAAAGCAGGTTATCAAGAAATGAAGTGATGGATAGATCCATGCTATTTGCACCCCTAAAATAAGTAATAAAAGTGTGCTCTTATTCAGCTAAAATTCCACTCCTGACTTTTTTCTTTTTATCCGTCAGTATGTTGATCTATAGACCTTTCTAGACACCTGATCTTGAACTCTGTTGACCTTCTTTTTCCCCTCACATGCTAAGTTCAGTGTTCTTAACATATTGCAAGTATTATAATTCCAATGGCTATATTTTAACATAGTACAAGTATTAGGATTTTGAGAGACATATTTAATTTTTAATCGGGAACATTGTTTACGGGATGGGACTGAAACCTGATTTGAAACAAAGAGAATGTATTCAGTGATCTGAAAGGGAAAATATACGGAAAGAAGGTAGATTTTTTAAAGAAATATATGTCAGTATTTGGAATGGAAGATTTTAATTTGCTAGCAGGAACCCAGACAGAATTTATATATTATTCCCCAAGGTACAAAAATTGGGCTAGACTTGATAAAAATTGCTTTTCACAGAGGATGGGTATTTAATTGAAAGCTTTGAAACGTATCCAATAACTTTTTCAGATCACACATAAAAACTAAGATAAATGCAGAGTAATGAAATAGTGGGGCATAATAAACATAGAAGACAAATTCTTGTTATGATACATCATATCTGGAAATAGCACCTGCCTCCCTACTCCACCTTAAAAAAGGCAGTCACTTTCTGTGTATTATCTGATGTTAAACTGGAATAAAAATTAAGGAGCAAATGGCCACAATCATATATTTCAGGTCACAGCTGCCATATGTATATACAATGTGCCTTCTAACCCCTACCAGCAAATGAAAGCCACCTCATACCTTTCAACCTCTTAGAGCAATAAATCTGGACAAAGCGGGGTACAAAGGCCAAAAATAGGGACAATTTTAACTATCGCTCTTACAAAATTAGAAAGTTGATAGAATAACAGATTTTGCATTAGCATCAATTTTCTTGAGGTATGAAGTCTGAAACTCAAATGTCTGTCATTATTTTTCTGACTTCAGTCTTCAATGATTTGCTAAAAAATACACAATTTTGTGAGAAATGGACAAAAATATGAGGTAAAAATCTGGACTTTCTGGGAAAACTCTGTACAGTTGAGAGGTATGAGTCACCTTCTGTATATCCCTCTGATGTCATCTTTGGACAAACTGAAAGTAATAGAACATATTTACTGTCAGACATACATAAACAGATTGCTTTTTACTGTCTCTAAAAAGATAGCCACCTGTATATGCATCTGATGTTTGATTGTTAAAAAAAATAGTTACAGTAATATTTTCTATTTACTTTTAGACAGTACACTGCTATTGTACAAGCTTAGTGACTCCTTATGCACCCCTCTGAAGTTTGTGAGGAAAGTTAAAGAAATAATGACCACACTATCCCCAGCCCAACATATCTGGGTGATCACTACCAGCATCACAACAAAATAACAATAACAAGAGTTCCTACATAACTTTTGTCATCTGTCCAGAATTCAGTAGAATGTCCTTCCTTGACTCTCTTAAGATACAGCCAATCAGCAAAGCCAAACATTAGAAAGCCATCATTTTAATTTAAAAAATGTTCAGTTTATGCACTCTCTTTTAACCAACAGCCATGCATTCCATCCCATTCAATATGCTCAACTTTCTTCACATAATTTGTAAAATTGTACCCACTGTTACTTTTCCATAGGATTTGCAAATCAACACCACCGCTTCATACCTAATCCGCGGTGGTACAGCGGTAGCTTTGTTACCTCACAGCAAGAGGTTCTCCTGTTTGATTCTTGGCTGGAGTGCCTTCTTTGTGGAGTCTGCATGTCCTCCCCATGGTTGAGTGGCCTCAGAAAGACATGCGTGAATGGGCGTGCCTTTGCTGAAGGTTGGGCGTCGGGCTGGCAATCAGCACCATAAAAATCGACTGCCAATCATTAGCGGACCGGAGTTCCGCTGTGACGACCCCTAACCAGAAAAAGCCGAAAAGACAAACAACCACTGCTTCATACCTACCTTTTTAATGTTGCGATGTCTGGTCCGTGACATCACAAGTCTAACATGATGTTGCTTGACTTGAATGGACAAGACACATACAGCTCAACCTCTTAGCCCAAGAAATCTGGACAAGCCCTAACCTAATGGGGGGACAAAGGCCCAAAAATAGGGACAAATCTTAAATATTGTACTTATAAATTTAGAAAGTAGCTAGAATAACAGTGTTTGTTTTAAAATGCATGTTCTAAAAGATGTAAAGTCTGAAACTCAAATATATGTCATTATTTAGTGATTTCATTCTTCACATCATCTCCATGATTTGCCACAAAACTACAGAGTTTATGAAGAACAGACCGAAATTTTGATGCAAAAATCTGGACAGTTGTGAGATATGAGAAGACAAGTGGAGCATGTTGGGTTGTGTTGCAGGGTGAGCACGTTGGGTTGTGTTGCAGCAGGACACCATATTTTATTTAGTTATATTTTTTAGACCAAAGAAACAATGTGTTTTGCTGCTCTAAAAAATAAATAAATGGAATGAGTGCCCCTCAATGCACAGCTCCTGAGGTGGTTCCCTAGTTGGTCTATAAGTGAGGCAGGAGCATCCTCTTTCCCCTTGTTATTTGTTTTATACTTAGAGCCATTGGCAAAGGAAATAAAGGGCTGGCAATTTCAATGATATAACTGGTATGGTTATCAAGAAAAGTTAGTTTTATTTACAGATGATATTATTTTATACTCAATGAATCCAAAAAAGGGCATTTCAGAGCTGTGGAACATTTTAGGCAGTTTCATGTCTTTTCCAAATATAAAATAAATGAAGTCATAGATGATATTATTTTGTACTTAAATTCAAAGAAGGACATTTCAGAGCTGTTGAACATTTTGAGACAGTTTCATGTCTTTTCCAAATATAAAATAAAGTAATTCACAGATGACAATATGCTGTACTTAATCCAAAGAAGGGCATTTCAGAGCTATGGAACATCTTGAGACATTTTCTTGTCATTTCTAGACATGAAATAAATGAAGATAAAACAACAAGCAGTAAGTTATGTACCCACACATGAACTGGTTAAGCAATACCCGTACATACAGCGACATGATATGGCAAAGTATTCAGATATATAGAATGCAGCATATTCTATTATGGTAGCTAAAAATATGTCAGACAAGACTGAACAAAAGATAATACAAAAACTGAGAAGTGAAATCTCTTAATTATGGATATGGATAATAATATACAAGCAGTGAAAATGCTTCTTATTCCTTTAGTTTTATTTAACAGGTCATGCATATTTTTATCAACCAGAGAAGAAGTTATGGACTACAATTAATAAAGGAGTTGAAGGAATTTATTTGGGAGGGGAAAAGGGCTTGTGTTAGATTGGATCAGCTGTTTCTCCCCTCCAAATGAGGATATTTATTATTACCTGATTTGAATGAATACTTCAGAGCTGCACAAGGGAAGCTCATATGGAACACAATCAGGAGATTATAAATCAAAGTGGAAAGACATTATGAAATGGGGGAGGAAGTTCAAGAAATAAGGAGAGAGTAGGATTTTGGATGGAGGATAAAAACATCCATGCAGAATATTATAGTTTAGCAGAAAGTATTCTAAGAACTAAGCCAGCACAGGAATAGAAAATGGAGATCTTACCCAATGGGGACTGACTGTAAGAAGGGGTACAGACAATTTGCAAGAGGAGACTGGAATGTATTGAAGAAAAACTGGCACAGGGGCTAAGGTACTGGGAGAAACATTTTATGGAAGGAAAGATAATAGAGTGGGATGAAGCCAAGCGGAAGTTGGGACTGCAAGTTAAAGACTGACTCTCCCACCATGGACTGAAAATAGAGTATAGGCAAAGCGAAAGGCATAACAAGTGCAAAGTGAAAGACCAGCTCTGGTTGAGTTTTTTATAGAATCTGGAATACAAGCTGCCATTAATAAAGGGATAATTAATATGGCATATAACCTATTGTATGCTAACTACAAGAATCAATCAGAAGAGGTTAGAAACTATTCTAAATCAACTTTCTGGTCTCTCTTCCCAAAGAAAGTGATTACATATGTATTTTTATTCCATAGCAGAATGCAGATAATTTTTCTTCTGGTAGACAGCAATTGCTAGAGACATGATTAGAAAAAGAGAGTTAACTGTGAATGTGTTTTTTGTGGAATACAATGAGTTTTCATAGTTTAAAAATTCCCCTACAGAGTACCTTGTCAGAAATGTTGGGTGCACATTTGTCTAACTATGGAAATGAATAGACCTGTGCCTTGTCAAGTTTAATGCTGTTGGCTGCCTAAAAACAATTGCTAGAAAAAAGAAATCTAAATCAGCCATAAATTAAGTACTGAATATTGTAAAGGAGATAAAAGAAATTAAGGTGGGATCTTTAGAAAAAGGAAGGACCAGATAAATAAATGGAATTTGTGGAAATGATATATGGAGAATAATGATCAGGAGGAGGGGTGAAATTTAAGGGAATTGCAGGACTTGAGCAACTTATGTAGCACTGGAGTGAATGATAATTTTTTTAAAAAAGAAAACGTGTATACTGGATGAAGTTAATGAAAAATATTTAAAATGGTCTTTTATTTTCTCTAACTGTATGTGTACCCATGCCATTGTTCAATGTCAGAAGTCAATAAAGGTATGTGTGTGTGTGTGTGTGTGTGGGGGGGGTGTAGTGCATGTATCAACTTAATCCTGACTTAGTTCAAGCACTGATGTCAATCTTCTTGTTGCGAGCTAGGCTTGTTTAAAAAATGCTAGTAATGTATGTTAATATATGCAATCAACAGTGTGCGACTGCTGGGAATTTTCCCAGAAGGTAGAAATGCTGCTGCTGTACCAGAGATTTCCCATTGCTCCATGATTTTATGACCTTAAGAATTGATATATAAGTACATGTATTAGGGATTTATGCTTTTTTGATTCTGAATGCTGTTTGCATTCCAGAGGTTTCTCTCATTTGTGATCACAATTATGTGAAGCAATCACAAATGAGTCTGTGACTTGTCAGGGAGCCATTCCTGGCATAATACATAATGGTCAGCTGCTATTCCATTCAAAGTCCTTCCCTGCACGCCACATCAGGGGCAGCTAATCTCATAACTCAGTCATTTTGGCTTCTAGGGAAAGAAGATGAAAGAAGGATGGTCACAACCAATGTGAAGAAGACACACTGAATCCTCTTTCACAGAAAGAAATTCATGTTATCTGTCTGGCACACAAACTGAGCAGTACACCTCGAAAAGGATGAAGGCTTCAGGAATTATCTGACCTCTCAGAGTAACCCTCTTGAACCAACTATATATAACCTAATTCAATGATACAGCTCCACAGGAAAGGTTATATTTAGTTAGGTAGCCCTTTTGTTTAAAACACAGTTAATCAAACAGCATTCAGCAAACTGGCAGCTGACATATTAGACTGCTCCGACAAAAAAAAACTAAGAACAGCACTCCATAAACAGGGGATACAATATGTTGCACATGATGGGAACTTTATTGCACGTATCCTGTCTCTTTACAAATTCTAAGCACGTGTATGATCTATTTCAGGAAACAAGAACATGTGTCTTTCTGAGAATGCCCCCCTCCAGCTTATCCACTCAACCCATAATGCCCCTTTCTGATTACTGCTAGGCTGCATGTTAAACCTATTTAAAATTTTTTTCTTTCTGTTGACTACTAAATCCCTCCCATGACTTGACTGACCCACTTGTTCCTCCTTGGGTAGGAGTTATCAGGATTAAATATAGCTATAACTAATCCATTGGTCCATGGCAGTCTGAAGACCACTGTTTCTGTCATTGCTGCCTCTATGTCTCACACATGCTTCATCACGTGTCAAAATGCAACAATACTGTGCTGATACACAGCTCGGTAGGCATGCACACCTTGGTCCATCTGCTGCAACCATACTATTTCTGCTGTACAGAATTTAACAGAATTATACCTGAATTTGCCTCATATTTTCACCCTGTCTCCCATAAAAAGTTTGATTTTCTGGTAAATAACAGAGTATTACAACAAGTAATACCAGACATTACAGTTTTATATTTCTTATTATTTAGAAAATGCATGTTAATGCAAAACCTGTTGTTTTATTAACTTTATAAGTGAATTAGAGTAGTATTTAAAATTGCGGCTGATTTTGGGCCTTTGCCCCCTCCCATTATTTTTGGCTTTGGCTAGAATTTTGGAGCAAACAAGTTAAAAGGTATGGCTTCAGATTACAGTACTCACCTCCACTGGGTGCTAGTCATACTGTGACAGTTTGCCACCTTACCCATACAGTGCGTGAAGTGAGTATGAACCATTTACTCCTACCCTCTCAAGATGGCTCTTCCAGCACCCAGGTCACAAGCTGAGCCTCAGGATTAACCATTTAATATTCCAAGACTCATTATTGCTAGTCCCAGAGTGGTAAGACTGAATGACCAAAAATGAGGACTAATATATATACTAGGTCTGAGATTGATATTTCTTGGAATATTCCCTTTTGCCCTCAGTACGGTAATCTTAGAGTTGGTATATAAGTTCATGGGGATGTGGGAGGCAAGAGTGTGGAGAGGTGCCCTACTACTATAAACACCTTTAAAACAGCACAGCAATGTTTTCTTATGCTGTTCTCCTGTATTTTTAGAAGTTATGTTTTTCATAGTGCCAGAGCTTATATTTACAAGTCTCAAAATTACAAAAGGGAGCCAAACTCTGGTCTTCTGGGCCATAATCGGTGTTCTATTCCTCTTTTCTATGGAATGAGTGTCTACTTAGAGTCCGACCTGTAGCATCTCTTACTGCATCTTCCTGGTCAAAGACATAAAAAAAAAAAAAAAAGACAGACATTAGCTTATTTGTCCCCCAGATGGTGAGTGAGCCTGTGGGTCACTGCTCGGTGCTGAGTAATGGGCAACACCATCCCAGTGCACCAGTGGGTCAGCTCTCACATATCCCTCTAATAGAGTGAAAAGATCCATCTTATGACACTTCTGCTCCAGGGCTGGAAGCACTCCAACTAATCTACCTAAACCTTAATGTACCCAGAGAATATACATGTACTGCTGAAGGAATCACTTATAACTTAGTCGATTCACAGACTTTCTAGAAAGCAAATGTTTATTAGCAGATGGAGACAGAGTTTTAAGCAGTAAAGTTCTCGCCATATTCATCTGGTAGCTTTAGGAATACTAACTGTACCCTTCAAGGGCTATCTTTTCCAAGCAGTGGACACAAAAACCCAGCTTTCTATACACATCATCATAGTGAGCTTTTATATGTTCATAGGTAAGGATGAGGCTAGCTGTCCTTGAGGGCCATTTTAAGCCAAGAACATTTCCCTTTCCAATGTGAGAATTAAACCCTGTAACTTGCATCTGTGAGGGGAACACTCTAACCATTATCCCAACATTTGTGTGTTGGGAAAAAGCCAGCAGCTCTCCTCACCACTGTAATTTGTGTAGGTTGCCAAGGTGAAGTACACAAAGCTTAACATTGCTTTACTTCAACAGTGGTATCTTTTTAACACTTGCAGTGATGAAATCTGCATTTGAAATTACATACAAATTGATTATCCACACCATTATATACACTTACCAGTGTAACAGCAAGATGACAATGTATCTGAGATTCAGTGGGTAGGCATTTTCTATCCAGGTGTCTGCTGTCAATGTGGCGCACCCATTTGTGCAGTCTGGGAACCTAGAGGAAAAAGTTCATCCAGTAAACTGCATACTGCCATTTTTCACTCATTGGCTACATAGTTTTGTATCAATTTACTGATTGTAATTGAGCTCTAAGGTCATCTGGGCTTTGAAAATCCAAGAAGTACATTCAAGGGCAAATCCTGCAATGAAAAGTACTGACATGGCTAATGAAAGGACTAGCAGTATGTTTTTGGTCATGTCAGCCAAGATGAACAGTAGAAGTAATCATAAATAATAAGAAATAAAACTGTAACTACCTATAACTGTAACAGATACTGCTTGCAATACATAGGGCAGCAAATAGACTGGCTTAGTGACAAATGCTGGTGAAAAACATAGTAGAACAAAGCAGTCATTATTTTATCTCTGAAACACCATCATAAAATAAAATATAAAGTTGCAGAATTAAATGTTATTCCAGTATAAACATAATATGCCTTGTCATCTTACTTATTTAATATGTTTAAACTCCCAACTACACAAGAAAATTCCTTTTCAAGCTGGACACATGGCAAAGAAAATGTTTTTTGCCTTAAAGCTATACCTACATGTGGCACTAGAGGGAGCAAAAAGCTCTTTTCACAACTGCTACAGAAACAAATGAGAAACCACTTGTAAAATAATGTCGTAAATTACTAACGCAATATTTTTTGGCATAAGCTATGGATGGCATCCCAGTGTTAAGTCTCCTACATGTTAGCACTTCCTCACCTTTATTTATATATTCTGAATGTCTTTGGTTATAGAAGAATATCTCAGAATGAACAATATACTCCTTGTATATACTTGTTCATTAATTCTTTTACAGCTTTTTGCCTTTAGCATGCTCTGTATCAACAACATACGTCAGAGGCCTCATCCTTAAAATAGTTTGTTCCTATTTCCATATTCATAACCTTTATGTTCAGACAACACGTCTTCTAGTGGTCATTGCTACTCACTTATCACTGTAACCGTTAGCTGTCCTTCTGCTGGATCCACAGCCTTCATTTTAGATCTAAAAGTTGACTATATGTCATTGTGTGTTTGCATAACATAATATTTTACTACCTAACTTAACAGGTAAACAGAACTGTAATAGATGCATGGTTTACTTAATGCTTCAGAGGTTATAATAATGCTTTTGGCTAGAATATGTGCACATATGCAAGTTCGCATTAGCAGCAGATGCTGAATTGTCTTCCCCCTTACTTTGTAATTTAGGACAGAAAAACAAACATAAGCATTAGCAGTAAGTCCATTACTTAATACTGTACGTTTTATTATATTATGCGTTTACCAGATACATTTTCTAACTAACTTGGATTGGTATTACCATCAGTGAAGCAAAGTTGTTTAACTTCACATAATATCTCCCTTACCAAAATTTACTTCTGTGTCTCTGAAATTTAAAAGATGCAGTACACATATTTCTTTATTACTGCCTTATATCACTGACTCATTACTCATTTTAGTAGTATTTGTAATTTTTTCTCTAGTCAAGCATATGTTCCCCCTAATTTAGCCTTTATAGCAATTGTATGCTGAGAATATCATTCTCTGACATCAATGAACTTGAACAATGAACTTCATACACCTTTTCGGGTGTCTTCCACTAATTGTTGCTGTGGAAACTGCATTGTGATTCTCTAAAATATAAGAAAATCTGTGATTATGCACATCTCACTAGTCAATGGAATAACCTATAATCCATTTTAGGGTTTAAACTGGTTGCTAACTTAACTGTGAAAACACAAGTCATCCATGCTTTTTGGTTAAATATCTGACCAGACATCTGTCTTGGGATAAAACTTCAGTTGTTAATTTGTATGGCCAGCACTGAGTGGTGGCAGTGTCACTTCTGTGGCATCAAGTCACCTCTAATATATGGCTAAAATGGTCTACTGGGCCAGCATACTTATTTTGGATACCAGACAAAATAAAAACATAAGTGTAATAACATTTCACTCATCAGGTGGCTCTTCAAAACTCAGCCGTCCAACTGCTGGATCCAGACCATGTGGTCACTGATTAATTCTTTCTGGTACTCACACAGTACATTAGCTGAACCAGCTATGCCTCTGATAAAGTGGATATTGAATGGGCTGGATATGTGTAGTTTTGTTTCTATGCATTTGGTGTTGGCTGTATAGCTTGTCCTGTATTTAACAATTTATCGATTGAGGCAAGGGAACAGATTTAGATTATTAGTTTTGACTGGTTGAGTAGGTTTTCTTATATTTGATATGTTGTTTTGTTAAGTTTCTTAGTCAGCTATTTGCTAGTAAAGTAGTTATATTCTTTGTCCAGACCTTTCAGATTTTGTCTCATGAATTGTTTAGTTGCTAAGGATAGCTATGAAACAGAGTTAGCTTTGACACCTTTTATTCTGAGAGGGAATTATGTCTTTAGAACACCTAGGAAGATTTTGCTGAATTTAAAGACAGCATCATCAATCTCATTGTAAAGTGGTGTTTTGGAATTGGGCACCTGGTGTAGTAATAGGTTCATAGGAGTTTACTAGGCTAATGGCCCTAGAGCCTTTACAAGCCTAGCTGGGTTAAAACTGGAGTACCCTTATTGATCATATTTAGACAGGCACTGTTAGCAGAGTGATTCTGTGATCAGCACTGACTGCCCCTGTACATGAGGGACATAGGTGCCACCCTCATGATGAATTTACGGTCACTCATCCAGTTATCAAGGTTGCATTTGAATAGGATCATTGAGGAGCTATGCTTCTTAAGGAGTGTGAGCTTATTCCAGAGTAGCAGTAACCTCTGGGAGGTATCTCTGTCTCTCTAGCATGTTCTCTTAATGTCACAGGCTAGGTTGAGATCCCCAAGTACGTCATTCTTGTCCCATTTGATCTGGGGATGTGCAGCAATTCCATTTGGGCAGGGTCCAAGACTGCACTGTAGGCCAGGCACAGGTCACCTCTCAGCAGCCTGTATGATACAGAGTACAATGACAAGGCTTTCAGTCTTTCCATGTATGTCATGGTTTAGCAGCCCTGGATTCTCTTGATCAGAAACCTCTGTCATCTCTCCAGTTGCTGCCGGTGTCTGGTGAGGTACATACATGAAGGAAGCATTGTAGACAATTAGTGTTCTGATAATGGTAACCTCCCTGGTCTTCCCTTATTTATCAGATGCACAATGCACACAGCTTGCTTTTCTTACCACTACAGACACATGGCGATTGAAGTTTAGCTTGCTCTCAACCTGTGTTCCCAAGTCTTACACCACTGAGTTTGAGCTGAGAGGGGTGCTATCTATATCATAATTAGCAGGGGCTACTTCTTTTCCAAAGGAGATAATGAGGCATTTTTTGCATTGTTTTACTCTTGAGTTTGGAACCAATCATTTGTTTGTGTCAGTCCTTTCTGTAATATGTTAAGATCATTGGGAGACTCAGTGCTTGCACCCAGTTTGCAGTCATCTGCAAACTTGTTAAGCCACAGGGACTGATGATCAAGAACAAGAGACAACTGCCTCTGCAGAGCAAGAATTCCCTCCACAGATTGAATAAGCAAATCAGAAGTCTTATATAGTCCTCTAAAGCTAATTATGAAGATAAAATACCATCCCTGGCAAAGGGCAATACTAAAGTGTTCTTTAACTACATCCAAAATCAAAACAAGAGTGTGCAACTATGTGCCAAAATGGTAGTAGATGTTATCACTCACACTACTGCAGGAAATTGCCAACCTGCTAGCTGACAGATTTGGTGCAAACTTTACTCACCAACCATACCCCAAAGCATACCCAACTAGAGATCAAGTCATATCTGGACTCTCCATGGCCAAAAACATGGCCTCAATGGGACCAGTTAATACTCCGAGTTGCTTACTAAGCAATCTAAAACAGGACCTAGCTGACCCACTTGCTGTTCTTTTTAACCATAGCCTGAGAACTGGCTTTGTACCAGCAGAAAGGAGAACAGCAACAGTAATCACCTTGCATAAAGGGGGTCATCAACTGACCCTGAGAACTATAGACCCATAAGTCCAACCAGCCTCATCTGCAAGGCCATGGATAGGATCATCACAGACTTTATCAACAAGGACATAGGCAACCTTCAAACTCTAGACCCAACTCAGTTCAGCTTCATGAAGGGTAGATTGTGCTTATTGAATGTGGTTGACTGCTTTGAGAAAGTCACCAAAGCCCTGGATGAAGGTAAGATAGTGTATATCACCTATGTCACCTAGTCAAAGCCTTTAACACAATACCCCACTCAGGTATCATTGAAAAACTCTCCTAGCTACATGTTAACCCTTACATCACTAGATGGGTAGCTAATTGGCTCATCAACAGACCACATACTGTCAAAGTTGGTGACTCCACCTCTACCAGTAGACCCTTCACCAGTGGTGTATCGTAAGGATCTGTACTGTGCCCTTTACTATTTGGAATCTATTTCTTAGATGTCCAGGCTAAAGTAGACGGCCTTTGACTTTCTAAGTTCATGATGATTGTAAACTAGGCACAATCACTGAGTCTGCCAATAATGTTAACATATTACAGGAGGGACTAGCACAAACAAATGAGTGGTGCCAAAGTCACAGTCTAAAACTAAACACAAAAAAGTGCACTATTGTCCTATCTGGCAAAGTGGAATTCCCAACTAATTACATTATTGACAACACCCCTATAATTTCAAACCCAGTGGTGTGAGATCTGGCAACACATGTTGACAGTGATCTGAACTTTGACCATCATGTTTCCATGGTGGTAGGAAAAGCCTTCTACATTGCACATCTCATAAGTAAAGGCATCGCATCCAGATCTAAGGATGTTATAACTCTACTTTATTCAACCCTAATCAGACAATTAATAGAGTACAATGCTCCCTTCTGCAGATATCTCACCAGACACCTGCAGCACCTAGAGAGACCACAGAGGTTTCTCACTAAGAAGATACAAGGCCTCCAAACCATGATCTACGTGGAAAGACTGAAAGCCCTGTCACTGTACTCTATCATATAGGCTACTGAGAGGTGACTTGTGTCTGGACTACAGGGCAGTCTCTGACCCCAACCTCCACAAATCAATTGACACTTGAGACACTCTCTCTAGGGATGTCAACCTTGTCAGTGACATTAACAGCACATGCTGGAGAGACAGGTATTTCTCCCAGAGATTGCCACTGCTCTGGAATAAACTTCCAATCCATGTAAAGCAAAGCTCTTCAATGACCCTATTCAAGCGCAACTTGGACAAATGGATGGGTGACCGCAAATTCACCCTGGGGGTGGCACCAATGTCCCTCATTGACAGGGGTAGTCAGTGCTGATCTAAAAAGTACATCCACCTAACCAAGGACATTTGTATCGATCAGGGATTAACATGGCTAGGCTTATAAAGGCTCTAAGACTGCTAGCCTAGTAACCTCCTATGAACCTATGAACTTATGACTTCAGAGAAATTGATTCCAAACAGTAGAGGGCCCAGCACAGATCCTTTTGGTACCCCACTGGCAACTGGTCTACTGGTGGAGGTGGACTCCCCAACTTTAAAAGTGTGTGTTCTGTCCTTGAGCCAGTTGGCTACCCATCTAGTAATGTATGGGTTAATCCCCAGCTGAGAGAGTTTCTCTTTGATACCTGAATGGGGGATTGTGTCAAAAGCCTTGACTAAATCAAGATAGGCAGTATGTACTAATTTGCCCTCATTCAAGGCTTTGTTGACATTCTCAGAGAAGTCCACCAGGTTTACTAAGCAAGATCTACCCTTGATGGAGCCAAACTGTGTCAGGTCAAGAGTTTGAAGGCCCCCTATGTCCTCGTCGATAAGGTCCATGATGATTTGTTCCATGGCCTTGCAGATAAGGCTGGTTAGTCTTATGGGTCGATAGTTCCCAGAGTCAGTTGATGGACCCCCATTTGTGCAAGGGGATTGCTGTTGCTGTTCTCCACTTTGCTGGGACAAAACCAGTTCTCAGGCTATGGTTAAAAAGAGTGGCAAATGGTTCTTCTAGGAATTGTTTTAGATTTATTAAGCAGCCTGGGAAGTTATCTCATCCCATAGTGGCTTTGTTTTTGGCCTTGGAGAGCACTTGTATACCCTGTTCTTTGGAGAAACTCTGTAGAGGACTGGTGTTGAGAATGCTTTGGGGTATATCGGGTGGGGACAGGTGGTGAAGTTATTGCCAAATCTGTCAGCTACCAGGTTGGCAATTTCTTCTGGTTCAGTGTGAGTGGTACCATCCACCATAAGTTCAGCACACAGCTGGATATTGCCTTTAGGGTTTTGGACATAGCTAAAGAATGCCTTAGGGATGCTAATTTAGATTCATAGCTAGCCTTAGAACACTTAACAATATATCTGATTTGCTTGTTCATGCTGTGGAGGGTATTCTTCCTCTGTCGAGTTAGTTCCCTCCTGTTCTTAGATATCAGTTTCTTTCTTTTATTGTATAACTTATTTATACTTACAGTCTACCAGGGTGGCTTGTTTTTTTGGGAAGACCTGGTTTTCTTCCTGTTAGATACATCTGAGCCAATACATTTATTTAAGTGGCAATTGTGTATTCCTCTGCATAGGTGACATTGATGTCTATGCTAGCAGGGGCTTTGAAATATTTTATACCATTGTTTAGTTGGCAACAGTTTGCTTTGAAGAAAGTTTTCAGTTTTTTTTTTACTACTGTGTGGGTGTCTGGTTTCATCTTTACTTCAAATGAGAGAGATTTATGGTCAGATCTTACCAGGGAGGGCAACAAACAAAGGGTGGTGTAGTGCCCACCATGGTGGTGAGCACTAGGTCCCGGACATTTAAGCTCCATGTGGGGGAACGGACCAACTGTTCCAGCATATTTGAATTAACAAAGTCCAGGAAGCTCATAGCAATTGTGTCTGTGCTCGTGCAAGTCACCCAATTGATGGAGGGATGGTTGAAATCTCCCATGACCAAGGTATTTGGCTGTACGCTGAGCAACTCTACCAAGTTCAGGTAGGTGGTGTACCTCTCCTGGTTCATGGTGGGGGACTTGTAGCTACTGATAATGTGGAAGGGTATTTTACTTATAATTAATTTTACCTGGAGTAGCTTAAGAGAGTCGCACTGTTTCACCAGTCTCAAGGTGTATTTGGATTTAATTAAGATGGATTCATCTCCACCTTTGGTTCTGTCATGCTCGCTTTGGTATCTGAACATATGAAAGGCATTGTAGCCTTGTATGGCCGGGATGCTATCAGTGTCCTTGAGCTATGTCTCTGTGACTACACAAACATCAGCATCTTCAAAGGTAAGGAGTGCTTTCAGGGAGTGCAGTTTACTGTTTCAGCTCCTAGCATTACTCAGCATGACCTTGAGTTTGTCTTTAGTGGGTTTCTTTATGTCGGAAGTTTTCTTGTTTGGATATTGCCTAAAAAAGGCAATTTGGGGGAGGCAGGCACCTTTGCCAGTGTTTGAAAGCCTTGAGGAGACAGGTGAAGGCCAAAGCACTGACTGTCAACCATGTCTTCCTAGGCAGAAATATACTGGATCCCCCTGGAGTGACACCAGAAGCTAAGCCTATTATTGAAATCAATCATTTTTTGTCAGAATTGTGGTATCATCCTTGGTGAAGGTAGAATGCTGCTTAGGGATGGGGACATACCTGCCTGGGACTCATAATCTGAGACTTCGGTGATGTCCCTCTTCATATAGTCCAGAGAGGTACATCTCAAGCCATTCACAACCATATGTACTATGACAGAGTCATAACAGTAATTGTTGCTGAGCAACTTGAGTGCGTGTGTGATTTGATGGATCCTGGCACTTAACAGGCAGCTGACTGTGACCTTCTCCTTGTTCAACCTGGTGAGGGAGACATCTGTGTGTCTCACTATTGTCACCTATAACCAGAACATTTGGTTTTGAGATGTTTTGCCTTAGAGGCTTAATTGTTGAGACACTGATATGTGTGTTATGTGTGGTAGTGGATTCTGTTCATGTACCAGTATGTGTATGTTTGCCCTTGGGAGGTCTCTGGTCTTTTGACAGGCTCTTAGTGAGTACCACCATGTATGTGGGTTTATGTGTCTTGATCTTCTGCTGTGTGAGAGAGAAGGTGTGTGTGCTGGCAACCTGTTGTATGTCTTGTTTGTTATGTGAGAGGACTGATTATAATTTCATGGTATAATTACATCTCTCACATGCTGCAGTTCTTTGCTTTAAGAGCAAGTCATTGTCAGTATACATTAGGCAATTGCTACACTGCCTCAGGATCCCCATATCAATCAGGCTTCCTGGAGAAATGGTGGAAAACTGTCTGTCCATTAAGACAGGTATATATTATAGCGACTAGTGGGGATGGGCAAGATGGACCAGGATTTGCTTGTGAGGCTTACAAGGGTGGCTATTCTGTGGAAGGCTTAGGCTAGAAGACTACATCAATGCCTCAGAATGCACAGCTGAGTTGCTTGCTGGGTAGCAATGCACATCTGCATTGCACACAAAGAGGCAGTGGAGCTAAGGAGGGTTCACTAGCAGGTATCAAGGGAAAATTGATGTTTCTAAGCATTTGCATCTATATACGGCAGCACTAAACCCCATTGCAAGGTGTACAGTGACACGCAAATGTGGTGCTTAAATACAAACAAAGTTAAGCAGTTTTAACACAAACTAGCCAATTGGAGAGCCCAAAACTGAGGCATATTCCAACAGTCCCCAACTCAGATGGGTTCTGGGCTGAACACTTTTGCCACAAGGGTGTAGGAGGGCCTTCATAATGTAGGTTGGCTGGTTTTAGTGCTCACTTTATGCCAAACAGCCTAGATTCAGAAGATCTGAATCTAGCCTATGCTATTAAATACAGAAGCACTAGGATTTCAAAGCACAGAAGAAACAGTCACAGCAGCAAAAACAGCAAACAATGAAACAGCAATTAAGCAAAATACAGTTCAAGAAAGTGCAATGCAAGCTTAAAATATATTTATTTTTTGTTGATCATAGTGGATGCTTTGGATTTAGTTCAAATTCACTCAAGATCTCTGACTAAGCCACCAAACTCGGAGAAGCTCTGCCAAATTGAGCTCAAAACTGCGCAAATGTGGTCCTTAAATACAATCAAAGTTAAACAGTTTTAACACAAACAAGCCAAGGGCAGAGACCAAAACTGAGCCTTATTCCAGCAATCCCCAACTCAGCTGGGTCTTGGGCTGCACAATTCTGCCACAAAGGTGCAGGAGGGCCTTCTTAATGTATGATGGCTAGTTTTAGTGCTCAGTTTGTACCAAACAGCCTAGATTCAGCAGATCTGAATCTAGCCTATGCTATGAAATACAGAAGTACTAGGATTTCAAAGTACAGAAAAAAACAGTCACAACAGCAGCAAAAGCAAAAACTGAAACAGCAATTAAGCAAACTACAGTTCAAGAAAGTGCAATGCAAGCTTAAAATATATTTATTTTTTGTTGATCATAGTGAATGCCTTGGCTTTAGTTCAGGTTCACTCAAGGTCACTGGCTAGGAAGCCAAACTCAGAGCAGCTCCTCCAAACTGAGCCTAAAGTTGTTCGTACGATCCTAAGCTCATACATTAGCACTAGATTAACTGTCCTTGTGGACCATTCCAAGCTCAGCTAATTATTCCATGTGAGAATCTAACCTTGCACTTTGTGCCTATAAGGTGAACACCTTAACTATTATGGCAACCTCGCACCCATAAAAGTGTTTTCATGAAAATTGGAATGATGATGATGATGAGTTCCATAAAATTTCCATATTGAGATGAAATATTAAACCAAATTTACTATTTCCTGAAATAGGGCTTCTGTTAGCTCTCAAAACTATTTGAAATTGAAATGCATCACATATGGGATCCAATATTTTTATTATTATTATTATGCTGCACTTCTGAATGTGTTGTCATTCAGTTGAGACATTAAGCCAAGGTCCCATTCATTTTAGTTTGTGGTAGCTCAGGTGGATGTAAAAGATCCCACAGCATCTATCAGAAAGAATAGGGATCCTTTATTTAAAACAACATGCAATCATTATTTACATATTTACACAATGTACATATGTATAGGCAGAGATATACGCATTTCTAATTTTTTTACTATGTATCATTTTTCTTATAAGATCCTCATTATTATTCTTCCATAATTGACCACCCACTCCTTCTTCCACAACCATAATCTAATTTTTTGCAATATATCTGTCAAAATTAATTTCCCTATTAAACAGAATTTCATTCAGTCTTTCATTCCAAATAATCTTTATTACATAAAATAAATGTTTATCTAACCTTCTCACATATTATTTCCTCTTATTCTTATCATATATAATCATGTTAATATCTATATTGTTCATATTAATATTCTCAAAAAAATGTCTTCACACAACATTTTCCAGAGTTTCACTATTCTTGTACATTTCAAAAACAACATACTGTGTTGTATCTTATTCTCCACAAAATAAATACACTCTTTCAATGTTATTTTCATAAGGCATGTTCCACTTTGCTGGTAATTTACTTATTGCCAGTCTCCATAGGAACTACTGACACTCTAATATCTTGGTACACCACTTTTTCTTTACTTTAATAGCTTTAATCACTTCTTCTGAAAAAAATTCCCACGTATTTGCGTAATAATATAGTTTCATCACATAATTATACTAAATCCTTCCAACTTTCTCTATATCATCAATTTTTTATTTTCCATGTTAGTATTTTGTCTTGATAATTTTGTTTATTTACATATTGATTACTCCCATCATCTCCCAGAATTTTTTGTATCATGTTTAAATGCTCTCACTATTAAATTCTCATTCCCTTCCTTTACCTGCTTTGGTACTCTACACAAGTGTAAAGAAGCAGAATAAACAACTGGATTTAGTAACCCCAACCCCCCTTCATCTTCAGTCATATACAATAACCCTCTTTTCACTGGGCATAATCTTGAATCCCATATGAAAAAAACACCAGTTGCACAATTTCTTTTCATATTTTACTGGGATCATATAAACGTTTGACATATGTGCTATTTTTCATTAATAATAAATTCACCAGATAAACCATTTTTCCTGAATGCTAATCTATACATCCTCTACAGAAACATATTTCTTTCATTTTAGCAAACTCTCCCATTGCATCATAACTACATTATTTTTTCCAAATTTTATTCCAAGCAAAGATACTTCATTCTTTGAAAAATACACCCCCCCCCCAACTTTCAGCATATCACCCCAAACCCTTACTTTTATCTTTATTCAAGGTCATACTCATTTCCTTTAAACATCCATTCAGACAAACCAACACTTCCATCATCTGTATCTTAACAACTACAACTGTATCATCGGTGTATGTCAAAGCTACTTGAATCAGCACTTCCTTTTGCATCACATATATAGCATCTTTCATTTTATAAGCTAGTTCACTCAATACTGCATTCATTACCAGTGCAAACAGTATTCCACTCATGTTGTATACCACATCTGTCATGCATATTTCTTTACCCAACAAACCATTCACTGATACTCTCACTCTATTATTTTGATATACTGACATACACACTCTCATAATTCTATTACCTGTTTCATCCTTTTCTATAACATCCCATAAAGCATTGTGTCCTACTTTATCAAATGCCTTGCTAATATCACCTACCATATGTTTCACATCCTCCCTTTTAGTTATATCATCCACAATTTCTGTCACAAACAATTCTTGAAATCCCTTCCTATATATATATATATATATATATATATATATATATATATATATATATATATATATACACCTACTTCCTTTCATTTTCCTCTGTATTATTGTCATAATTTATTATAATCTGTATTTAGTGTGATAGGTTTCCATTTCTTTCGTCCATATAAATTTTAATATCCTACTACATAACTCTTCATAAATAAACTCTTCCTTCAACCATTCATTCAGTATATTTTACAAAATGCTCGCTTTGCCAATCCATTAATTTCTGGTACATTCCATACCCTATATCATCTAAGCCCGATACTGAATCTATATTTACTTTCCTAAGTGCTTCATCCATTTCACTAATAGTCATTTATTTTTCAAATTGTTTTTTTTTTTAATTTGTTCTGGAAATGTATTTACATTCTACTCTCTCTCTCTTATTTTCCCTCTTTTTACTCTTATATATATTTTTACATACTGTCCTATGATACTCATAATTTCATCTTGTGTACATTTTACCTCTCATTTTACTTTTTTAAATTTCCCTCATTATATTAATATCCTCCTTTGCTATTTTACCCAAATATGCAGATACTTCATCCTCTGTAAATAATATCTCTGCCTAAACAGTAATGCCTTATTTATTCTTGATTCCTTTTATATATTTTCCATATCATAATACTCTTTTTGCGTTATTCTCTAAATTATCTAATACCATTTCTATAAAATTTCCTATATTTCACTTTCGCTTCCTTTTTATGTCATCCTGCCATTGGTAAAAAACACTTATTTTCAAATTCAGTCCACCATGTAAACAAATTTTTATAGAAGTCCTTCATGGCTATATGTTCCTTCCATAACTGCAATACTTTCCACTCTTCAGTTTAATCCCATAATTTCTCATTTATTCTTTTTATTTCCTGACCTATTTTAATATACTCCCTTCCTTCCATCACGTCCCTGCATATTGCTAAATAGTCTGAAAAAACTGTCTTACCTGTGCTATCATCTGCCACCACCAAGCCTTGCAATAATACAAACTACTCAGTTTGAGATCTAAGTGCCCACTTTCTATAAGTCTATTGACTTTTGTTCCCCACAGCTAATTTACCACATTTTATCACTTCATGTTTTCGTTTATAACTTTCACTTTCTTTTTATGTCTTCCCCTTAAATTGCAGTTAACATTTCCTGCAATTAAAATGTTCATGTTAGTTACCACATAGTCTAATATTTGATTTAACACATTATCTCTTTGATAGTTTTATATATATATATATATATATATATATATATATATATATATATATATATATATGTACGCACACACATAAAATACTATAATTCAATAAACAGGTTCTCTCCACCTCACATCCACAACAGTTAACCTTCCCATCCTTACTAACACAGCCACTCCAAAACAACTTTCACTTCCAAAGTTCCATACTATAATTCTACCCCACCATTTTTCTGTTTGCAGTCTTTCTTCATTTTTCAGGAATCCACATCATATTTAGCACATCATTCCAGTATCCATATCCTTCTTGCAGTATTAATAATACTGTTCACATTTACTAAAAATATTCTAAAGTTATTGCTTTTCCTTCTTTTTAAGTTTAGGTGAAATATTTTTAAATGTTTATTTTCTTATTTTTGTATAGACACACACACACACACACACACACACACACACACACACACACACACACATATTTGGGGGTGGGGGCATCTTGCCCCCTGAAAAACAGCAAGTTTAAAAGAGAAGAACAATGCTCGATTTTTGTTTTGCTCTAGTATTTTTGGACTTTTCTTTCACTGTTTCATGACTGGGCATTGACAGTCTTGACATTTGAATATGATGCCAAAATCAACATGGCTTCTATTTCAACTGAAGCACAACAAGAGCCATCTGTGTCTTAAGGCCATTTGTTTGAAGATTTCATAAACCTTTTGAACTTATTGAGTACCATTTCCTCCAAACTGTCCTACATTTCCTAATTTCATACTTATCATTTTGCACTCAGATTAAGAGAAACAAAGTACAGTATCAAATCCTAACCACACACAATACTTCCTCTCTTTACACATCTTATGCAAATAATGCAGTAACCACTGTTTCTCAGTTCTGGGACCTAAATTCTAGGGCTCCATACCAAATTCCATCAGATTTATAACTCATTCAGCTAAATTTAGGAAAAAAATCTCAAAAAATACAGCTGGGTGTCACTGTTTTAATAACAATGGAATAATTTAAACAACTCTAAGGAAAACTACTCAAACAACTATACAACTCAGTTTAAGAAAACCACTTACTAGAATATGATACATAGGGCATACCTCTAAACCTCCTTCCCTATCTTCTGAACTAACCTTACAAAATGACTTCTAATCTAAACTATTCCCATCCTGCTATTCTCTTTAGCCCTGCATTCACATACACTTACGTTTACTCACTAAACACCTCAGTGTAGCCATATGAGGCATATATACTCTTTACTTAACTGTTCAAGATGAATCATTGTAGAAGATTTATTAAATGCTTTTGAGGGTGGCCACAGTGGTGCAGTGGTTAGCATTACCACCTCACAGCAAGAGGTTCTCCGGTTCGATCTTTGGCTGGGGTGCCTTCTGTGTGGAGTTTGCATGTCCTCCCCGTGGTCGCGTGGGTTTCCTCCGGGTGCTCCGGTTTCCTCCCACATCCCAAAGACATGCTGCAGGTGGATTGGACACTCTAAATTGGCCCTTGGTGTGACTGTGTGCATGTGTGTGCCTTCTGTGGAAGGTTGGGCGCCGGGCTGGCAACTCGACACTGTAAAATTCCACTGCCAATCATGAGCGGACAGGTGATCTGCTGTGGCGATCCCTAACTGGGAAAAGCCGAAAGAAGAAGATTATACCATTGTACTTAAATTTCTGTTGCTTGTTTTCTATCTCCTGGAACAAATGTATATCTTTATGGAAAGTTTTTCACATTACTTCTCTTACATGATTTTACTAATTTTATACCTGACTATGTGTGTTCTATATCTGCACTGAGTCTTAAATTGGTAAATAAATAAATAAGGAAAAAATGCAAACCTAGTAACTTTCATATACCTTTTCCAAATCTATCTTGATAATATTCAGATTGCATTCTATTGTTAACAACCTATATGCAACTAATTTAGCTTCTCAAAAGAAAAAATCTCATATACAGATATTTATCTGTCAAAATTGCTACAAGATAATTAATCAACTGGCTGAACGGTCACAAGCTGAAATAGGAAAGCATGCACTAATATGTCCTATTCTGCATACTCTCACCATAAAATTAAAACCTAAATTATGACATCTAGGTAAAATAACATTTTCAAAAATTGTTAATGTCAGCTATATACCATAGGCATTATTATTAAGAATATCTACACATGACCTAAAGTTATGAGGCTCATCTGGACAAGGAAACATTAAATTATCTATAAAGAAGACTTTAGAATAGTGTGTGTTGTACCTTTATGAAGCATTTCCAAGGACAGCAGGTGCATATAAGTAGCAAACACATGCTAGCTTCAGTGCCATTTTGAGAGTGCAACCAGAGTATGAGCATGTATGAATGTAATAGCTAGTTTGTTTATAAGTTTATCTAAGTTAAAGTTATTAAGCCTCAATCCTGATGTGTTTGTACATAATAAAGCTGCTTGAACAGAACCCACAGATGTTCATCTGTTTTATCCTGACAAGAAGAGCAACATGGTGTCAGAACCGGGATTCCAGAGACTGCTTTTCAGAGCTACAACGTGCAGAGTTAACAGTGAAGGTAAACTAAGTGAAATGAGTACATAAAAAGGCCAGGAATGAACTAAAGGTAATAAAAACTTGAACAAACTATTTATTTTATCAGAAAGATAAAACGAAGCATTGCAAGGGCACAGAACATATTATTAAGAAAACGAGAGGCACAAAAAGTTTATTAATTAAACAAAATGTTTAAAATTAAGATATCTGATAAAATGATTATCAGAAAAGCACATAAGGGGTTTGGAAATACCTCAGAATTGCAAAACAAGTATGTTTAAAATAAAACGAGCATGGTTAAGGTAAAATGAGCACAAGAAAAGTATAATGAGCATGAAAAGAGATTAAACGAGCAAAACAAATGTAATAAAAAGGGTAAAAAGGGCACATTAAGCATAACTAAAGCAAGGCAACTCTATGTTTTTTGGCAATTTAGTATGTTTTAGCATTAACTACTATTTTGCATTGATTGAAGCTATTATGGACATAACTAGAGTTATTCAAAATAACTCAAAGTGTGTAAAAGTGCTTACAGTGTATGTTTATTACTGTGCATTTATTCCGAAGAGTTTATTTGTGTGCAAAGTGCAACTGTTTCGTAAAATGCAGTCAAAATACAGACATTTTAAAAAGTTTCTTGTGCTGGGTGTATCTATTCGCAGAGTGTCGCCATTACAGAGTGTTTCTTGCACTGTACAGAGCTATTTAGCAAAGTACAGCCATTTTTGGAAAGTTTCAGTGTGCTGCGTACTGTTTATTCACAAAGTGCAGTTACTTTGAAATGTTTATTACACTAATAAGAGGTGATTTCTTACATTACAGTGATTTCAAGAGTATTATTTTGCCCAGGACACTTATTTCGCAACGTTCAGTGCTATTGGGCATAGTTACAAGTACTGGCATAAACTTCTGGCATATATATATATATATATATATATATATATATATATATATATATATATATGTGTGTGTGTGTGTGTGTGTGTGTGTGCGTGCGTGTGTGTGTGTGTGTGTGTGTACATGTGTGTGTGCATTTGTGCATACTTGCAAAGACCTTCACTGGTATGTGTTAATATGGCAGAGGCATTTCACAGACCAGATCCACTTGTATTTGATCAGAATATTACAGATAATTGGAGAATATTTGAGCAAAAGTACGATGTTTTATACAAGCAGCTTATTCTGACAAAGATGAACTCACCAGAGCATTCATTTTGCTAAACCTAGTTGGGTCAGAGGCCATTGAAAGAGACTGTTCATTTGTGTATGCACCAGCAGTATAAGAAGGAGAAGGGGAAAACCATCATATTGTTGTACAGGCTGAATCAAGGGAAGACCCCGAGTGTTTGAAACACAAATTCAGGGAAATGTGAACCCTCAGACAAATGTTACAAAGCAGAGTGCCATTTTGTGTAAGTAGCCAGACTGATAGCATGTATGTGTGCAGCAGTCAGTCAGTTAGTTCATTTAAGTTTTATGTTCCAGTCATCTATCCAAATATGTTTGTGTGTAATAAACATATTTAATGAACACCTAAGCCTCATTGCCTTATTTGGATACACAACATGAGCAACATAATTTCAGAATGGGATCCGAAGTCAAAACTTCTTAAAACCATGAAGCACACATTCAGAAATGTAGAAATATACAGGAGTGGCTCAAATGACTCGCAAACAACTCATAAATAGGTCAGAAAATATTTCGAGGTACTTAAACTCATATAAATGATTTTTCCCTTGACTATAAAGTGAAGCATTCAAAATGTTCAAAATGAATTACTGAATAAATGAAATGTTCAAAATTGTGACATATTGATAAAAGTACTTGAAATAATTATGAAAACATTTGAAACAATATCTGAATCATATAAAATGTTTGAAAAAGAGAAAGTGATTGTATTTTTTTACAATGTACTACTTTTTTTGCATTAACTAAAGCTATTCAAAGTGTCTAAAGTGTGCAAAGTGCAGCAGTGTGTGCAGTATTACAGTTCTGTCTTTTCAAAGAGTACAGTTATTTCAGAGAGTCTGTTGTGCAGCTGAATATAATTACAAGTACCTGGTGTGTGTTTGATACTTATTTGGCATGGCAGAGGGATTTTTCAGACCTGGTCTGCTTATGTTTGATAATAACATTGCTGAAATTTGGAGAGTGTTTGAGCAAGAATATGATATTTTCATACAGGCTGCTTTTTCTGATAAGGACGCACATATAAAAGCATTTATTCTGATCAATTTAGCTGCTTCAGAAGCCATTGAGAGACAATGTTCATTTGTTTATGCACTTGCTGTTTATGCATAGGAGGAGGAAGACCGCCATATTGTGGCACAGGCTGAAACGCGGGAAGACTCTGATTGCTTAAAATGTAAATTTAGAGAAATGTGCAACCCTCAAACAAATATTACAAAGGAAAGGCACATATTTTAGTCAAGAGAGATAAAAAGCCTGGTGAAACTTTCGCAGCATATGTAACTAATTTGAGAGACAAGGCAAAATTGTGCAGATTTGATGATCTGAGAGATGAGTTGATAAAAGGCAGGCTTGTGTGTGGTGTTAATAATGATGCAGTGAGAAAGATTTTGCTTTGAGACAATGATTTACCTTTAAGCAAAGTGATAGAGATTTGTCACATACATGACCTTACAGAAAAGCCCACATGAATATGCTTACGAATGAGAAAAGCAAGCATGCAGCTTCTTCAAGCACGAATGCTGATAGTATGCAGCACAAGGTTAAAGGTATAGGCCAAAGGGTGTGGCTTTCACAATGAAACTCAGGGCAGCTTTAGTAAAACCCAGGGCACACGCAGCAAAACAAAGGGGTGATTTAGCAAAACCCATGGTAAACCCCATATTCAACTGTCGTAATTGTGGCAATCACGAACCTAAATGAGAAAAGTGCTTAGCTTTTGGTCAGCAATGTCACAGATGCAAAAAGTGGAATCATTTCAGAAAGCTTTGTAAGTCTAAAGAGGCAAATTTTTTTATTAAGAAGGAGCATTCCAAGAAGCAAGTTGATCAAGTAGAAAGCTGCGACCCTACTTTTTATGTTGATGCAGTCTCTGTGCTTGAGGAAAAGGTTAACACAGTAGATTTGTTGGCAAAGTATTTTGTAGTGTACTGATTAATGGGAGACCTGTATGGCTCAGAGTTGATACTGGTTCAAAGTACAATGTTATGTCAGTAGAAATGTTTGCTAAGATAAAAGCTAGTAAAAAACGTGATTTGGCAAATTGTGCAAAGCTTGTTGCTTATGGTGCTGAAGAGATTCAAACCAAAGGTTCACTAGTGCCTTCATGCTATTCTGCTGGGAACAGCCATGACTTGCAGTTTTATGTAGTCAAAAGACACATGCAGTCATCATTAGGCCTCAAAGATAGTTTGAAAATGGGACTGATTTCATTTAATAAGGAAGTCCACTATGTAAGCGTCAACCACAACGAAGGTTTCACACAAAATAGTTTTTCTGAATATGCTGATATTTTCAAAGATGAGCTTGGCAAACTCTCAGTTGTGTACTCCATGAAGTTAGTCCACGAGGTAAGCCAAGTTGTCAGAGCAGCACAGAAGGTTCCAGTAGCAATGTAATACAATGTAAAAGCAGAGCTAGACAGAAGGGTGCATTTAAAAGTAATTTGTCCAGTAGAAGAACCAATGGAATGGGTATCCTTCATGGTCATAGCTCATAAGAAAAGCTCAGATGACATTCGAATATGTATTGATCCAAGAGATTTTAACAAAGCACGGAAATGAACTCATCACCCAAGCGTACAGTTGAAGAAGTTGCTGCTTTCATGCCATTGAAGGCATTGTGGTGCCGAGGCACTAGAGCTCTAATAAATTCCATTTAGTTACTTTGGGCACTGTTTGTGGTGTTATCTCAGGCCAAGTGCACTGTTTTTTTCTGTCTTAGATGCAGAGAGTTAATTTTTGGCAGATTTTATTCAATAGAAAACCTTCCTTGCTAACCACTTTCAGTACACCATTTGGAAGTACAGATTTTTGAGAATACCATTTGGGATACATTCTGCCAGTGAAGCCTTCCAACATGTGATGGAGCAAATTTTTTTCTGGTTATCCATGTGCTGTTATAGTAGATGATATTCTTGTAGGAGGCAATGATGAAGTCAAATATGATATAAACCTCAGGAAAGTTCTAGATCACACTTGTGAAGTGAATCTTAAACTGAATGTTCAGAAATGTAAATTCAGGCTAAAAGAAGTTACTTATGTGGGTCATTTGTTTACCAGTTCAGGCTTTCAACCAGATCCATCCAAGCAAGTTGTAATTCTTGAGATGCCAGCTCCAGACAATGCAACATCTTTACAATGTTTTCTTGGCATGATCAACTATTTAGGCACATTCATTCCTGATTTAAGTGATGCAAGTGATACAAGAGCTGACATGCAAAAATGTAACTTGGTCCTGGTTGGAACAACACCATCCTTTGAGATATTATGATGTTCACAAACCTGTAATGCTTTCATGTGATGCTTCAAAATATGGTCTTGGTGCAGTAATTCTTCAAGAGGGTAGACCAGTAGCCTATGCGTTTAAAACTCGAACTCAAACTGAAATGCAGTATGCACAAATTGAAAAAAGAGCTTTTGGCAATAGTGTTTGCATGTTGTAAGTTCAATGATTATATTTATGGCCAACCTATCCAGATTGAAACTGATCACCAACCTCTGGTTACCATTTTGAGAAAACCAATGCACACAGCTCCAGCTAGATTGCAACGCATGATGTTAAAATTGCAAAAGTACAATTTCAATATAGTTTCTTTATCTTGATATTTATCCAGATCGCCCAGACAAACCACTGACCACCAGGACAATGAGAAAGCTGATTTTGAAGTTATGGAAGTAAGACATTTTTCTTCCACATCTTGAGGAGCTTAGAAATCACACAGCTTCCAATCCAATTCTCCAAAAATGAACCATTTTATCAGTCATGGATGGCCAACAAAACAATCTTGTTTACTAATAGACGTGCAGCAGTATTTCTATAGAGATGATATTTTAATGGAAGATGGTATCATCACGAAAAGTAATAATTCCAAAATCCTTGCAACAAGAGTATATTAAAATCTTACGCTGAGGTCACCTGGGAACCGATTCTACCAAAAGATGGGCAAGAGGGCTAGTATTTTGGCCTTCTGTGTCAAAAGATATTGAGAAGGAAATCTCAGCCTGAACAATTTGTAATAGTACTAAACAGCACCAACAAAAAGAACCACTTCAGGTGAACCAGATTTCTGACCTACCTTGGCCGACAGTAGCCAGAGATATTTTCGAATGGAATGGTCAGCATTATTTCATATTAGTAGACTCTTATTTATTCAAACTGGTTCAAGATTGACCTACTTCCTAACCTAACTTCCAGTACTGTCATTACAAAATTAAATAGACATTTTTCTGTCCATGGTAGTCCGCACAAAGTAATTTCTGACAGTGGTGCACAGTTTACGAGTTAGCGGTTCAAAATATTTGCTGAGACATGGGACTTTGTTCATGTTACTAGTAGCCCTGAGTATCAATAATCTAATGGCTTGGCTGAACGTGCATTTCAAAGTGCAAAACATTTGTTGGAGAAATCCAGAAGAGACAAAACTGATATTTTTCTCAATTTTCATAATCAGAAACATTCTTCAAGACAGTTTATTTGGTTTACCTGCTCAGAGATTGTTGTCGAGACAAACTAGAACTACTCTACCAGTCAGTAAGACTTTGTTGATTCCAAGTGCTAAAACAATGAAGCAGTAAAAGCTCAACTCATGAAAAAGCATTTGTCACAGAAATTCCAGCACGACAAAACCAGCAAACCTCTCAAACCATTAAAAGAAGGAGAGATTGTGAGGATACAGACAACAAAAGGTTTTGATCAAGTAGGACTTGTGAAACATCTATGTGAGAAACCGAGATCGTACATCATTGAATCACAAGGAATGGAATTTAGGTGGAATCGTAAACATTTATTACTGGTGTCTGAGCCAGTGTTACAGCATCTTGTCTGTAACTGAGTATGTAATTCTTAGAGTATGCTATCGAATGTTCTGTTTCAGAGAAAAATTAATCTTCTGTTCTTGTTCCTAAAAGTGTCCTTGAAGTTCCTAATGAAGAGCATTCCCCAGTAACTGACCAGCTGCTAAACCCAGTACTGATTATTATATAATGAGGTCAAGTTATATCTCAAGACCTAATCCTAGATACACAGCAACCTGGATATGATTCTTATTGCTTGTGTTTATATAATTGGCATGCATATCTGACTGTCATTTTTCATTTGCATGACAAAATTATTGAAGAGGGAGGATATAGATCATAGTGTGTTTGTTGTGCCTTTAAAGCCACTGTAGTTCATGGGCATGTGCATGTAAGTACTGAGCACGTGCAAGCAGCGTGCCATTTTGTGTAAGCAGCCGGAGTGAAAGCATGTATCTGTGTAGCAGTCAGTCATCTAGTTCATTTATGTTCTAGTCATCCATCCGGATGTGTTTGTGTGTAATAAACAAACACCCAAGCCTCATAATCTTATTTGAATACACAAGACCAGCAGACTCTGCACAGAAGGCACCCCAGCTGAGAATCTAACCAGAGACCCTCTTGCTGTGAGGTGACAATGCTAACTGCTACACCACTGTGCTGCCCAGCTATAAAAAGCAATCTGCTGTAGTTAAATGCTATTCATCATCATTATATCATTGTGTATACAACTTAAATATATATGCATGTGCTACTTGTGTGAGTAAATCTCAAAATTATAATTTATAAACTATACTTATGTAAAAGTAACCCATTATTTTAGTTAGTAACTAGTAACATTAGTATATTACTTTTTTAGAAAAGTAATAAGTAAGTAATATATTACTTTCACTGAAAAGTAACTAGTAATAGTAACTTATTACTTTTATAAGTAACTAGCACAACACATTAGCGAGGCATTTGTTTTATACAGAGATCAAAAGTCAGGAGAAACTTTTGCAGCTTATATTACTGACCTGAAAAACAAAGCTAAAACGTGTGGGTTTGGTGATTTAAAAGATGAGTTAATAAAAGACAGGCTTGTGTGATATTAATAGTGCTGCAGTGAGAAAAATTTAGCTTTGTGACAGTGATTTAATGCTGAGCAAAGTTATTGAGATTTGTCAAATACATGAAGTTACAGAAAGGCACACAAGTATGCTTGAAAGTGATAAGAGCATGGTTTCAGCAGACTCCAGAGCAAATGTTGATGGCATGCAACACATGGTTAGCAGAAGCAGGCCTAAGCACATGGCAGCTGTAACCCCTGTGGGAGTGGCAGGTAAACCCTGTAGTTTTCCAGCAAGTTCTAAGACTAGTTCAGTGAAAAGGACATGCTTAGTGCAGTATAGGCGTGAGTTAGCAAAATCACAATCAAGCTTTATTGTTAACTGTCGCAACTGTGGTGCCACAAAATAAAAGTGCTTAGCATTTGGTCAACAATGCCAAAAATGTAAAAAAATTGAAACATTTTCAAACGTTTTTCAAATCAAATCAAATCTCACACAGTTATAAAGGGTCACTTAAAAAGCAAGTTGATCATATAGAGAGCTACAACCCTACTTCCTATGTAGATGGTGTATCAGTAATTGGCGAAAAGGTTGATGCAGTAGATTTATTAGCAAAGAATGAAGTGTTTTGTACTGTCCATATCAATGGTAAAACCACCAAGCTCAAAGTAGACACTGGTTCAAAGTGAATGTTATGTCAGCAGACACATTTGCTAAAGTGAGAGCTGGTGAGAAACTCAATGTAGTCTTTTGTGTGAAACTTGTTGCTTATGGAGGTGAAGAAATTCAAACCGAAGGCACAGTAGTACTTTCATGTTATCTGGCTAGGAACTGCTACAGTGTACTATTGTATGTAGTCCAAAGACCTGTGCAGTCATTAATGGGTCTCAGAGACAGTTTGAAAATTAATTTTCATTCTTTTACCAAAGAGGTTTACCATATAAGCACATGTCCTAGTTCTAGCAACAGTGAAGCTATTTTTTCAGAGTATGCTGATGTTTTCACTGACAAGTTAGGCAAACTTCCAGTTGTGCACTCTATAAAGTTAAACCCAGTGGTCAGACCAGTAAGAAAAGTTCCAATAGCTATGCAAAATAAAGTCAAAGCTCAGTTGGATAAAATGGTGCAGCAAGGTTTAATTTGTCCAGTTACAGAACCTACTGAATGGGTGTTGTCCATGGTAGCAGCCCACAATAAAGGCTCAGATGAAATCAGAATATACATTGACTCAAGAGATTTGAACAAAGCATTAAAGAGACCACATAATCCTATGTGCGCAGTTGAGGAACTCACAGCCCTAATACCGCATGCCACTGTTTTTTCTGTCTTGGATGCAAACAGTTCATTTTGGAAAGTGATGCTTGGTCACAAATCTTCACTACTGACTACATTCAGTACCCCATTTGGAAGATATAGATTCCTTAGGAGGACATTTGGAATAAATTCTACAAGTGAAGTCTTTCAGCGTGCAATGGAGCAAATGTTTTCAGGTTATCCTTATGCCATAATAGTAGATGATTTATTGGTTGGAGGCAATGGTGAAGCAGAGCATGACAGAAAACTTAGGAAACTTCTAGACAGAGCACGTTCATAGGTCCATAGGTTGGTACTTGGCTATTGGCCCTAGGGCCTATACAAGCCTAGCCATAACAATTTCCTGGCTATTTCTTCCCACACTATTTACTTGAGTGAATTTCCTTTCTCCCATCCAGTTGTCAAGGTTCCTTTTGAAGAGGCCCAAAGAGGCGCTCTGCTTGACATGTATGGGCAGTCAATAACAAAGTCTGGGGTGTCTCTGGGTCAGGAACCTATCCCTCCAGCATGTTTTGTTTATTGTGATGACAAGGTTTAGATCCCTGGAGCATGTGGCTCTGAAGGATTGGGATTTCTTTAAGTGTAACATGTCCAACAGCTCTGGGTTTGACATGTCCTTGTATGTTAAGCCTCTGAGTAGACGATATGTGACAGAGTATAGCTGGAGTTTTTTAAGGTGGTCAGCACAGGACATCTGCTTTAGGCCTGTGATTCTTTTAGTGAGGTATTTCTGCGGCCTTTCCAGTTGTTGCAGATGTCTTGAGAGGTACATACCAAACGGGGCATTGTATTCTATAATGGGTTTAATGAGGGATGAGTACAGTGGGACAATGACTGCCTTTTTTCTGGATGAAAAGCCCTTAGTGATGAGGTGTGCCACATAGAAGGATTTCTTGACTGTTGTGGTGATGTGGTTATCAAAGGTGAGACCACTGTCCACCTGTGTCCCTAAGTCTCTTATCACACTTTCAGTGTTTAGTGTACTGCCACCTATGTGGTAATTCATGGGTAAATGTTTTTTCCCAAAGGGGATAACTATACATTTCTTGGCATTGAGCTTGAGCCCATGGCTCTGGCACCAAGTATCTGTTTCTGTAAGGCCCTTTTGTAGAGTATCCACATCATTTGGGTATTCAATAATAGCTCCCAATTTGCAGTCATCTGTGAACTTTGTTAGCCAGAGTCCTTTAGTGTTGGTCTGTACTTCAGAGAAGTAGATGCCAAACAAGAGCCGTCCCAGAACTGAACCCTGAGGTACTCCACTTGTCACATGTCTGGAGCTGGATTTGGAGTTGGCTACTTTTACAGTGTGGGTTCTGTCAGTAAGCCAGTTGGCAAACCATCGAGTGACATAGGGATTAATGCCCAGCTTAGTAAGTCTATCTATGATTCTAGAGTGGGGGGTGGTGTCAAAGGCCTTGGTGAGGTCCAGATAGGCTGTGTGGACTGCCTTACCCTCATCCACAGCTCTGGAGACTGATTTGAAGAAGTCAATCAGGTTTAGAAGACAAGATCGGCCCTTCACAAACCCAAACTGGGTGGGGTCCAGTGTTTGAAGGTTGCCAATGTCTTTGTTTATAAGTTCCATGATAATACGTTCCATGGCCTTGCAGATCAGGCTCATCAAACTGACGGAGAGGTAGGTCCCAGGATTCAAGGTTGATCCCCCCTTGTGGAGTGGGATAACTGTAGCTATGTGCCAGTCAGTGGGCACAAAGCCTGAGGTGAGGCTATGATTAAACATGACACTTAGATGAGGTGCCAGTTCATTTTGTAGTTCATGTAGTACACAGCCCAGGATGTCATCTGGTCCCATGGATGCTGTATTCTTAGCTTTGGAGAGGGCATTTTTTACCTGTGTGGCCATTATTGCTGGAATTTGGCAATCTTCCAGTATTGAGATGGGCCGTTTAGGGGGTGAGAGGGGGATGAAGATGGCACTGAATTGATCTGCCAGGATACTGGCAATATCCTTGGGATCAGTATATTTAATGCCATTCTGTTGTAGCTCAGAGCAGATCTGAGCATTGCCATTTAGATTCTTGACATAGTTATAGAATGGCTTGTGGTTGTCTTTGGAATCTTTGGCAATTTTATTTTCATAACTAGTTTTGGAGGATTTTATGAGAGATCTCAGTTTCTTATTGAGGCTGGTAAGGGAGTTTTTTGCATCCTGGCATGTTCCTATTTTCCGCAACAGTTACTTCCTTTTGTTGTAAAGTTTGTTTATGGCAGGGGACTACCAGATTGGCTTCCTTTTTTTGGAGGAGAGCATCTTGTTTCTATTTGGGATGGCATGATTCATGCATGAGTGAATGAACGTGAAGTGACCTTAAAGCTCAATCTTCTAAACTGCAAATTCAGACTACCAGAAGTTACATATGTAGGTCATTTATTTACTAGCACTGGCTTGCAGCCAGACCTGTCCAAGCAAGCAGCCATTCTTGAGATGCCAACACCGCATAATGTTCAAGCTCTACAGTGTTTTCTTAGTATGGTCAACTATTTAGACAAGTTTATACCAGACTTCAGTGAGTTGACAGCACCTTTGAGAGAGCTAACACGCAAAAATGTTACATGGTCTTGGTTGGAACAACCTTAAGCAGGAAATTGCCACCCCACCTACATTAAGATACTATGATGTCAATAAACCAGTAACTCTGGTTTACATTAAGATATTGTGATGCTTCATAATTTGGTCTTGGTGCAGTTATTCTTCACAAGGGCAGACCAGTAGTCTGCGCATCTGGAACTCTTACTCAAACTGAAATGCAATATGCTCAAATTGAGAAAGAACTTTTAGCAATAGTATTTGCATGTTCAAAGTTTCATAATTATATATATGGTCAAGATATTCAGATTGAAACCAATCACCAACCTCTAGTCACTATTTTAAAGAAGCCTATGCATTCAGCTCCAGAGAGAGTACAAAGAATGATGCTGAAATTGCAAAAGTACAACTTCAAAATGATCTATATAAAAGGCACACTTCTTTATCTGGCTGATACCTTATCCAGAACACCCAGAAATTCAACAGAACAGCTTAATTCAGAGAATTTTGACTTTGATGTCATGGAAGTGCATACTTCTTCTACCATGAGACTTGATAAGCTAAGAGATCATACAAAGACTGATCCAGTTTTGCAAAAGCCCCAACCACTTCATCAATGATGGATGGCCGTTGAAGCAATCTAGTGTACCACCTGAAGTGCAAACTTATTTTCCTTACAGAGACGAGATGTTGATGGAAGGTGGCATTATTTTCTAAAAGGTCCTAAAATTGTTGTTCCTGCTTCCTTACAATGTGAATATATCCAGATTTTGCATTGTGGTCATCCAGGTAAAGAATCTACCAAAAGAAGGGTAAAAGGACTAGTATTTGGCCTTCTCTAGCAAAACTTCTCCAATAGCAAATACCAGACTGTAGTGACTAATAAAAAGTTCCGTACTAACAGACAAAAAAGTCTTTTATTCACAAATCCAACAAGAATGAGCGCTTTCGTCTGCACAAAGCAGACTTCTTCTGAAGAAGTCTGCTTTGTGCAGGCGAAAGCGCTCATTCTTGTTGGATTTGTGAATAAAAGACTTTTTTGTCTGTTAGTACGGAACTTTTTATTAGTCTTCTCTAGCAAAAGCCATTGATAAAGTGCTTTCTTCTTGTTAAGTATGCAATAGTACTAAACTGCATTTGCAAAAAGAACCACTTCAGCTAAGTCTAGTTCCTGAACTACCTTGGCAACAGTAGCCTCTGGCATATTCAAGTGGAACAATCAGCATTACTTAGTATTAGTAGACTCTTATTCAAACTGGTTTGAGATCGATTTACTACCTAACCTAACATCCACTGCTGTAATCACCAAGTTGAATTACATTTCTCAGTCCATGGGAGTCCACAGAAGCTTATCTCTGACAATGGTTCCCAATTTACCAGTCAGTTGTTTCAGAAATTTGCAAAACAATGGGACTTTGTACATGTTACTAGTAGTCCAAAATAGCCACAATCAAATGGACTAGCTGAATGTGCAGTGCAAAGCAATTACTAGAGAAGTCAAAGTGTGATAATACTGATATATTTTTGAATTTACTCAAGTGTGATAATACTGATGTCTTTTTGAATTTACTCAATCTCAGAAACATACCCCATGATGATATACTTGGCTCGCCTGCTCAGAGACTTGTATCTAGGCAAACCAGAACAACTTTGCCTATCAGTTCCAGTTTGTTGATGCCTAAAGCTAAAAACTGCAGAACAATCAAAGCCCAACTATTCAGAAAGCATTCTTTCCCAAAGTCCAGCTATGCTAAATCGAGCAGATTTCTTCATCCATTGAAAGGAGAGACAGTGAGGATACAAACAGCAAAAGGTTTCAACCAGATTGGTCAAGTAACAGATATATGTACCGGGCTAAGATCCTACTTTGTAGAATATGAGGGTGTGGAGTACAGGAGAAATTGCAGACATCTTCCTGTATAAGAAGTGATTTTGCAGCATTGTTCCTGTGATACAGACTCTAGATCTCAGAGCAATCCAGACAACGTTCCTGTTCCGGAACATGTCTTAACTCCTACTTCCATTCTTGATGATTTTCCTGATGGCCTCAAAGTTGAACATTCAGCAGACAGTCTCAGTTGCCAGACCTAATTCTAATTTCTATGTCACACGATTTGGTCGTATTTCCTGACCTGGTGTGAAATACACAGCGACCTGGACATAATTGTCTGTATGTATTTAGTTCTGTATAATTGCATGTCAAGGAATTATTTTGTATAAATTGCATGTCAATTAATGTCATCAATAATGCATGACCTATTTCTCAAAGAGGGAGGTTGTAGAATAATGCGTGTTGTACCTTTAAGAAGCATTTCCAAGGATAACACGTGCATATAAATAGCAACCACGTGCTAGTTCCAATGAGATTTTGAGAGTGCAGCCAGAGTATGAGCATGTATGAATGTAATAGCTATTTTGTTTATAAGTTTATCTAAGTTAAAGTTATTAAGCCTTAATCCTGATGTGTTTGTACATAATAAAGCTGCTTGAACAGAACTCAGAGATGTTCATCTGATTTATCCTGTCCAGACAAGCAACAAAGACATTTAATACAATTCAGGTTATCTTATGTGATATTGTTTGCTAATTTCTATAATGAAAATAAATTTTTGGTTTATGTCCATGAAAATAGCTAAATGTGGTCATTCAGGCCAGCTCCCCTACATAGTTATAAAAGGGGTTCAGGTGCCTAAGCAACAAGACATTTCCCTTTGGTACATTTGATTCGGGATACATCATTCAGCTACAGATAAATACGGCTGTTGCAAATTCTATGTGGGCAAAGCAAAGAATGCAGTACCATACCCACAACTTCAATAACCAAATGCACATGGGAAAAAATAAAGTTCATGGCCCCCAAAGCAACATATGACAGCAGTTAGTATGGTAGGCATCAGCAGCAGGCTGAACAGTGCGCACGTCACTGGCAGTAAAACTGCAGTGCACAATGGGCAGTGCCTTTATAATTGGTATGTGTGGACCACTATCCCCTTCACAGTGTCTAGGGAATGTTACATAAAATGCATACTGGAGCATAAATGTGACTACAGTAGCATGCAGGATTTCCTCCATGCTGTAGCACACTTCTACATGTTGTAGTTGCATAAGCATGTACTGTACACTGAGTACAATGCTCATTACTTTTTCTGCCACCATGCACTTAATTATTATAGCTGTGGGAATGGCAGTGCGTACTTCTCTTTGCTCACAGGGAATTCATAACAGCTGTATGTCTCTGCTGCTGAATGACACTTTAGCCATATGTCCCCAACCAAATGTAGCACAGGGAAATGTTTCTCTGCCTAGGTGCATAAACCCTTATAAAAGAATGAGTTAGTGTCAGTGATACAACAGGTAGTACACTCATCTTTAGTTCAGAAGGCTGTGAGTTATACTCCCACACCAGGGAGATGGATTCCTGATATTACAGTGCAGCATAAGGGGAATGCTGCATTCCTGAGTGTGTCATCTCTGGGATGAGATACTAAACCGAGGCCCCATCTACCTGAGTTGTTGGCAACTCAGGTGGATGCAAAAAATCCCAGAGCACCAATCAAACACACTAGGGGGCATTTATTTGCATACAAAAAAGAACTCTTATTTACAAATATTTACATATTTACAAATATTTACATATGTGCACATACATAAATATACACATCTGTTTACACGTATCCATAATTTCCTTTACAGTCATACTAAATTTCATCCCTATTAGACCCCCACGCCTTGTTCTATAACCACCATCTGATTTTACTTAATGTTGCTGCTAGACTCCATTTAGCATTAGACATAATTTCATTTATTCTTTCATTCCATATAATCCATATAATATAAAATAACTTTTAATCTACTTGTTTAACATATTCCTTACTGCTATATTTATTTTATCCACTTCTTTTATATCTTAAAACATCTTCTTTACATAGTTTTCCCCATAACATTTTTACTCATTTACATTTTTAAAAACACATGCTCCATAGCTTCTCCTTCTTTGCAATGTAAACATTCTCTCACTTTTCATTTTTATATGGAATATTTCCTTTTACTGACAATTTATCTATTACCAATCTCAACAAAAAATAAATCTTGACATTCTACTTTCTGATTACACCATTTGCTTCTTATTTTTATAGCTTTCATTTTTTTCCTCCATTAGATTTGCCCAGGGTTTTACATAGTGATATTTTATCATTACATTCTCATACCATACTTTTCTATTTTTTTCTAAATCAAAAGTTTTTATTTTCCACAAAAATATTTTTGGTAACATTTTATTCCTTCATTTATGCACTCTTTTTCTCTTTTACTGTTTTTACCATACCCCAAAACGTATCACATTTATACAGTTTTATTACTAATCTCTCATCTTTTTCGTTTATCCACTTTAACACTTTGTACAAATTTAATGAAGCAGCATATACCAATGAGTTAATTAACCCTAAATCACCTTCTTCTTTATTTACATACAAAACTCCACTTTTTACTGGGTTTAATCTACACCCCATATAAATGAAATAATATCTACAATAATTCCTTTTCAAATGCTATTTGCAACATAAATACACTTCCTACATATGCTATTTTCCCATTAGTACTGAATTTATCAACTAAGCCTTTTTTCAGAATGATAATTTATATGTTCTTTAGAAAAGACATGTATGCTTTATTTCTTCTATTGTTTTTCCCCACTGAATTCTATTAACATCATTATTCCCAAATGTTATACATAACACAGAAATTTCATTTGTTGTAAAATATATACCCCCCAATCTTTACTGCATAACCTAAACCTTTACTTTTCTCTTTATTTAAAGCCACATCTATCATCTCTAGACACTCATTTATGTAAATTATTACTTCTTTTATCCAAATTTTGTTTTTTTTTTGCAATTATTATACTGTCATCTGCATATGTTAACAGAACTGGAGTTCTTAACCCTTCAGGTGTTATATACTCCGCTTCCTTCATTTTGTAATTTATTTTGTATACTATCATATTCATAACTAATGCAAAGACTATACAACTCATTGGACATCCCTGTCTTACACCACTCTTCATATGTACTTCTTGGTTTAACCAGCCATTTACAAGTATTTTTATTGTATTATTATTATATGTTGACATACATAATTTCCTTATTTTCTCAGTTATATTATATTCTTTTATTATTATTGATAAGATTTCATGACCAATTGTGTCAAATACCTTAAGATCTCCTACCATAATTTTTGCGTCTTCTTTTCTGTTCATAATATCAACTTCAGTTTCTCTATCATTAATAATTCTTGACAAGCCTTCCCCTTTATACTATATATGCTAACTTCCATAATATATCCCATTTTAGTTTCAAATCTCTTTTGTATTATTATCATAAAGATCTTATAATCATTATTCTTCAGTACTATTGGTCTCCTGTTTTTTAATTCTCTTCAGTCTTCCCCTTACATTACTATCTTCCTTTACTCATCTGCTTAAGTAACTCAATACTTCTTTTTTTCCTTGTAAAGATATCACTGCTTTTATAAACATTTTTTGTGTTTTTTCTTGATTTCTTTCATATTATTCTTTTTCTTTGTCAAAGTGCTTTCTATCATTGTGTTCTAAATCTTCAAATGCATCATTATATTTTTTTATATTTTACTTTCCCTACTTTTCTCACATCATATTTCAACTGTAAAAATTTGTTTTATATTTTTACTTAAATATCATCACCATTCAGACCAATTTTTATAAAATGCTTTCATAGTAATATGATCTTTCCATAACTGTATTACTGCTTATTTTATATACTCCTTGTTTTCTTTTATCTCTAGCCATATTGCAAGATGATCAAAATTCAACTAATTCCCCTTCTCCTATAACTAAACCTTCTGATACTATAAAATAATCTGTTTCACTTCTATACATACTCCTTCTCTATGCCCATGAATTTTTGCCACAAAGTTTTAACTTACCATATCTTATAACTTCTAAAATTTTTCTTGTATCATTTCCTTTCCATTTATGCTTGCCTCTGAAATCACAGTTAAAGTATCCTGTCATTATAATATTCATATTTATCACTACATAGTCTAAAATTTGATGAAATCATTTTCCTTTCTTTAAAGTTAGTCTACACATATAATGTTATAATCCTATCTACTTTTTCTTTCCGTTTTAAATCTACAATGGTTAATCTTCTCATTTTTCCTAAAGTTACATCTAATATCTTTACTGTATTTCTACAGAATACAGCTATTCGAGAACATCTCTCATTTCCCAAATTCCAAATGATCTTTCCTCCCCATAGTTTCTCTGTTTGTAATCTTTCTTCATTTGTTAAAGAGTGTTTGTCTTCTAATATAATTACATCTATATCACATGTATTACAGCACTGCACAATTCCTATTCTTCTTACTGTATTCTTACTACTATTCACATTTACAGAAAGAACTCAAAAATGTCCATTTTCCCTTTTTCATAGATTCATGGTTTCATAAGTTCATATCTAATTATTAGGCTAGCTTTCTTAACAGTCCACTGTAGGACTAAACAATTTCCTTCCCAAAAGTGAGAATCAAACAGTGCACCTTATGTTTGTGAGTCAAACACCTTAACAATTATACCAAGCCCCCATCTTTAGCTGTATAGATTCTTTTTCATCCACTTCCTTTCTTTTTCTTTTTCCTTACTGTAGTTGTCATTTTTGCAATCCATCCATAAATGTCCAATTTTGTTACATTTATAACATTTCAATTCACATTTTGTGCACCATGTCCCATTTCCTCACAAATATAACAGTTTCTTTTGTCACAGTTACTTATCAAAGGTCCTTCTTTTCCACAAAAAAAACACAGTTTGGGTTGTCCCCAGTATTTTACAGCACCCTATCCCTTTCCACATTTATCATGTTTGGTATATGTATACTTTTTTCTCTTTCTATTTCTTAACACAATATTACAATCCCAGGCACCAGTCCATAAACCCCTTTTGTCATAAACCTTTTGCAATGTCCGGTACCTCTTTACATAAAGCTTTCAAATGTCCTTTTAAAGTTCTCTTTCTACCTCTATTCGAAATTGTACATGAATCTGATTTTTTGTTTTCCTGTTAAATGCTTTTATCACATAAAGACTCCATGGGTTACAGTCTTTCTTTTTTTTCATATTGTCCAAGAAAAATTTCCATTGAAAAAACAGTCTCAAATACAATGTCACAAAATCTCTCTTTGTTAAAAAGAATAAATGCTCTTACCTCATATGCTTCTACAGCCAAAGGAACTATTAAATTGTCCCACACTTCATACCTGTCCATTTCTTTGTCTTCTTTACTTTGAATCCTTACCACATACTTCCATTTCTCATTTTCTTCTACCTTCTTTTCTGCTACTCCACATTTTTGTTCTTTCACTTTCTCTGCATATGCTTTCTTTTCCATCATACCGCTATTCTTCAGGATTGTCTCTGCATCCTCCTTCTGTATTTTCTCCATAATGCCACCCTAAGAAACATCTCCATTTTTTGTCTCACTCTGCACTACTATTTCTTTAAGTAAGTCATCCTGCAGCCCTCCTGACTGGAGGGTTGTAATTATACATCCATCATTTGCCAACACATCTCCATCAAACAGGTTTCTTTGAAACATTTCCTCAGAATCCTGCACACACTCTCCAATCTCAATATTTGCTTTCACATTCATTTCTTTCAGTACTCCATCATCTCCTTCTCTCTCCAAACAGGATGTGCTCCACCAAAATGGTTCCCACTCACAACAATGAAGACTAGGGGAAGTTTCCCAATGTTCTGGCCAAATTTACCCTGATAGTATGAATACTAACTCAGGTCGCCACTAGCCTAGTGAAAAATAGCACAGTAAACAAAGGATAAATAAAACAAATGTACTCTATTTTACTGTATACTACTGCAGAATGAATGGTATATTTCCCATATTTTTAAAAAAGGACGTTATAGGAGGGTGTGTTTTTGTTACAAGAGGTATCACACTCTTCTGCATCTGCAGAAAAGCCTGTGTTACAGTACTGGCATGGTGACTTTATCAAATAGTTGAGTCTTTGACTCAAGGGCAGTACTGTGGAATCTGTGCTGGCTGTAGAAAAGTAGATCAGCTGTTTATCCTTGCACAGATGCAAGAGCGGTCATGAGGGTTTTCTAGTACTGTCTACATATGTTTTCAGAACTTGGAGAAGGCAGACAACTGTGTATCCCAACATGCCTTGTGGGAAGTGACACCACAGATTGAGATCCCAGGGCAGCTGCTGCATTAAGCTTCATCACTGTATTTCATGAGTGAGAGTTGTGCCCACATTCTCAAAGTCAAATACATTCAAGGTGAGCATATGAATCTACTAAAAGTGTGTCTTCCTTCCTGATTGTGATCTTCATACATGTAAATAATACAAAGATGCAGCCAATGTCCAAAAAGTAACCAGTTTAGGCATGTGATGGCTGCACTTTTATTGTTTGCGGATGATATTATCCTCTTAGCCAGAAGTGACTTTGGTCTCCAGCATGTACTGGAGTTATTCACTAGCAGGTATGAAGCAGCTGGGATAAAAATTTGCACCTACAAATTAGAGTGGTCATGTTTCTGCCCTTGCAGAGAGTTAAATTTCTCCAGCAAGTGAGAGGGAACCAATTAAGTTAGTTAAAGGAGTTTAAGTTACTTAGGTTCTTGTTCATAACTGAGGGTATAGGAGATCAATAGACTGACACATTCGAATGGGTGGGTGCAGGAACAGTGATGTAGGTGTTTTATTGCATTGTGGTAAAGAAGTTAGATCTTTAATCACAGGATGAAGCCCTTAGTATACTGGGAAATCTATTTACCCATTCTCATTTATAGTCATCAGCTTTGGACAGAGGTCAAGAAGATGAGATCATGGACAGAGGTGCAAAAATAGAATTAGTTTACCAAGTACTTGGGTTCAAATTCACTGTCAAAGTGAAGACCTCAGCAATCCATGCAGATCTCGCAGTATATCCACTGCTCTTTCATGTTGAGGCCCTTGCCCAAAGTCTCATAACATGGCCTGGAACCAATACACAAGCTGTAGACTAAGTTGAAAGTAACGATGGATGTAAAAGGCTCTAAAATATATCATTAAAGGCACTTCTAGATCCTTGGAAATAGCAATAATCACTATCTGCATGACTCCTTATCAGAAGTGTAAGATGGGACCAAATTATTTCATAGTTCATAGGTAGGTAAGTAATAGGCTAGCTGCCTTGCAGGCCATTTTAACCCTATCCAATTTTCCTTCCAAGGTGAGAATTAAACACTTTAACTTGTTTGCGTCTAAAGGTTTCAAATACTAAATTGTGATTTATTAAAAAAAAGAAAGGAAAAAAATTAATTTTAAAACTCATTGTTACAATTTTAAAACATTTTTTGCATGGGCCTATCCCACCTTAATCTTCAGTACCACACACTCTCACACTCCACATACTGATATATACTAATTCCAAGATCACTTTTCTTCAGGGTAGGGGGAAAATTCCTGAGTTACTGCAGCCACACACTATATATGTATTTATATATATATATATATATATATATATATATATATATATATATATATATATATGGGCATACTTCGACCAATCAAATTTACAGTTTAGTGAGACTGACTTAGCAGATCACACTTAAGCAAAAGTGCATTTAAACAAAAATGCACTTTCACGAAAATCATATCATCGAATAAAAAAAAAAAAAAAACATAAAAACAAACATAAAAATCCCCTAAAAAACATTTATGCAGGGAGGCACGCCCCCCTGCACACCCATGTAGGGGGGACTGTGCCACACACACACACCACTGCTACTTATATATACAAACTACGACATCGTATTACAGTGGGGAAAAGGGAATATTCCCTTATCCTCACTGTACCGCGATCTAGCAAAACTGCTAGATGAAATGATTTTCATGAAAGTGTGTTTTCGTTTAAATGCATTTTCCTTTAAATGGGATCGGCTAAGTCAGTTTTGATGAACCGTATATTCGATGAGTCGAAGAAGACCTATATATATATATATATATATATATATATATATATATATATATCTATATATATATACACATATATATATATATATATATATATATATATATATATATATATATTTTATTTATTTTTTTTATTTTAAATAAAAAAAATAAAAAAAATATATATATACACATATATATATATATATATATATATATATATATATATATATAAATATATATATATATATATATATAGAGAGAGAGAGAAAGATATATATATATTTATTTATGCCCCCATATAAATTACCTTGTATTCAGACTTTCAGCTCTGCTTTTCCAAGGACCATAGCATCATACATTTAGATAGTCACATTCCATTTTACAGATTTTGTGACTCCATTCCTGGAGTCATTATGTCCAAGTGCTATGAATACATATTTGGACTGTCATGAAGCAATCAGTATGGAGTCAGTGTGACCTCAAAGAAGATAGTATCAATAACATGAATCTTTGCAAGAAATTATTTGCCTCAATTGTCAGGCATCTGGAGTTCCATGTTAAAAGAATTGAAAATATTTGTGAAGCAAAATGGCATCAAGCATTTTATAAATAAACACCACCACCAAGCTATGACTGAAGTAGCTGAAAGACTTCTACTAGCATTCAAGGAAGTTAGGAACCCCCTACAAAATGAAACATATAATTTTATTTTCTTTTACTGCAACACCACAAAAAAAACATAACTACAGCACCAGAAATGTAATTCTTGAACAGACATCTGCACTCCAGACTGGTTTAATGAAACTAGATGGATGTAGGTAAATATGCAAAACAAAATCTTAATGTATAATTGAAGAACTACTGAGATGTTTTATCTTATAGGTCAGCAAGTGTTTAACAGAGATAGAACTTGAAAATAGAAATGAAGTTTGGAACAGACGAAAGTTGTCACGGGACATCTTTAGTGGTGGGGGGAAGGAGCTGGGATTAAGTAAATAGTAGATAAGGTGGTAGTGTGTTTGAGGGGAGTGGTTAAGAAGGGGTTAAACAGGCTGGCGGCTGGTGGAGGAAGTGAGGTAGGTGTGAGGTGGGTCTTGTAGGCTTTTTGGGTGGGTTTTTAGTTGTTGGGAGTTACATTTGGTGTGATCTTGTTGAAGCAGGATCATGCCCTAGATGACCTGAGGAGTAAGGTAGGCCTTGGGTGTTTGCAGGCAGCAAGGTAAGATCATTTACTGGTTTATGGCAAGGAATAGGATGGAAGATGTTGGTATAGATTTTTTTTTCCTTCACTAAATAACTATTTATGTATAAGCTAGCTACCAAGGCACTGGGAGGGGGGTTGATGCAGAGATCCAAGAGCTGGTAGGTAAGGGAAGGGCAGCAAGAATGTTGTGTGGTTTAACTAGTAGTTTCCAGTAGCTTAGTGTGTTGAGATATGCACGGTTGGTCCCCCTTAAGGTTTCTTATGAGTTGGTGGTTAAGGTTAGCTGATCTTATTGTCTTTGGCAGTCATTGGTGGTCCAGCGGTTGGGAGGAGGTGGCTCGGCTGTCAAGGATGCCTGGTTGATGGTACGGCAGTTGATGGTGTTCATGGTGGCAGACTGTGTGGCAGTTGATGGTGTTATAAAATATTTCCATATGTCTGGTTCACGTTCAAAGTCCTGGTAGTGTTTGCTGGAGTCTTTTCTGTGGGTGGGGCCATCTTCCTGATTGTCGTTGGTTGTGGTGGTTTTGTGGGCCGTTATTGAGTGTCTGCCCATGTGCAGTGTGCCAGCGGTGGAATTAAAATAAGAAATATATTAAAAAAAAAAAAAAAACAGGTAAATATGATTAATTAAGTATTTAATTGCTTTTGGGTGCCAGTGAGCCCTCCTGGAGTGGTTGGTGGTGTTATGTGTTCTGGTGGTTAGGGGTTTAGGGAAGGCTGTACAGCATTTCTTCTGTGTGCAAATGTTTTTCCTTGCTTCTTTTCTGTGTTGTCCTGGTCTTTTCCATGTGTAGGGTCTCTTCATTGGTGGTGGTGTGGTTTTGTGGGCTTTTCATGAGCCATTGATGGTGTCATGCATGCGCAGTGCACTGTTGGTCATCTTCTATATATAAAAAAATTATAAATACAATAATAATAAGTATTTATATTTTCCATGTAAGTGAGTGTAAGGAAAGGGTTTCATGGTAGGCAGCTAATGGTGGTGGTTGTTGTGGGGTTGTTAATTTGACCTTTCCTTGTTGGTGTTCATGGTGTGGGCAGCATAGCAGCAGTGTAGGATGCAGCTTTGGTCGACAGGGATAGCGCTCATGCATAGTAGGGCCTTAGACTAAAAAAAAAAAAATCATAGGATAGGTTTACTTGGAGTAGCATTCTACTTCAAGGCTGGATTGGTTGGGTGGCTGCTGTCAGGACAAGGCTTTATGGTTCATTGCAGTGATTTAGGGTACATGGTTCTGGGTTTACGATCTGCAAGAGTCATTTAGGGGTTGGGGTGGTTGCTGGAGTGTTTGGGCAGTATCTAGGCTGCATAGGTTGTTTTTTTTTTCCCCTTGCTCTCACTTTGCACTTACAATTTTCTATTTGTTTTCAGATAGTGATTAAGAGACCATGGCTGAGACATGTTCAATGAGGCAGAAATGGGTGAGTATTGTGGCGCAGGCAGAGGAGTTGTTTAGAGAGATGCCGGACGAGGTGGCCACAACTTCCACACAGGGTCTGAATATGAGGAAGAGGCAGCAGGCAGTGACCAGTGGAAGATCAGCTAAAGCCAAGAGATCTGGACAGATGAGAACTGTGGAGGAGAGCACACTGGAGGTCAAGGCACCTGTGGCAACACCTTCAGCCTCATCAGGTAATGATTTGGTAGACTCTGCGAGGGTGTAACCTGAAGGGCCAGTAGTAGGGAGTGACTGTTTAGAGATGGGTGGGAGTATGCCAGGCAGAGTTAATAGATGGTTCAGGGTCTCACAGGGTGTAAATGTAGGTACGACTGTTAGTGCAGGTTTACAGGCATTAGCAGGCCATGATTTCAGTTTTGAGAGTACGCCTTCAATGTTGGATGAGGATGGGGACCCTTGTTTAGATGAGGTAGGGTCAGACTTTGGGACTTGGGAGGGGGACTGGTTGATGACACAGGCATTAGGGCAGGTGGGTGCGTCAGTTCCTTTAACTCCTCATGTATCACTTGCAGTGAAGGAGAAGATTTGGAAAGTGCAGTTTGTAGATATTTTTGAATTGACTGATGCAGAAGGGGTACAACATTTAATGGAGGCAGAGACATCGAATGGGAAGGACCTTTTGGCAGCATTGGCAGCATTGAGTCATAGGCATGTTTCATAGTTTCATAGTATAGTACTAGGCTATCTGCCCTGGGGCATTTGTAAGCCTAGCCATAGTGATGTGGCTTTTGCCACCCCATGAAATGGTACAAAAAATGTACAGAATAAATTTAGAATACTGTGCCTCTGTCTAGTAGTGACACAATGAAGGTCCCCTTATATAATAGAATTAGTTTACTGTGCCCCTGTCTAGCAGTGACACAGATGTGACCCCTGGGGTAAACTTACGATCTCCCATCCACTCATCAAGATTTCTCTTGAAGAGAGTCAGTGAGGGGCTCTGCCTAATACGAACTGGGATCTTGTTCCAAAGCATGGGAAGCCTCTGGGTTATGAATCTATCCCTCCAGCATGTCCTATTCATACTTGTGCCGAGGTTTAAGTCTTTAGCTCTCGTGGTCCTGATGGATTTGGATTTTTTGAGGTGGAGCATGTCCATCAGATCCTGATTGGACATGGCCTTGTACGCCAGGCAGAGATCACCTCTGAGCAGGCAGTATGCTACTGAATAGAGCTGAAGTTTCTTTAGTCTGGCAGAATAAGACATATGTTGGAGACCCTTGATCCTCTTGGTGAGGTACTTTTGTGGTCTCTCCAGCTGTTGCAAATGCCGGGTGAGGTACATACCAAATGGGGCATTGTACTCAATCATGGGTCTGATGAGGGAGGAATATACAGGTACAATGACATCCTTGGATCTGGATGTGAATCCCTTCATGATGAGGTGTGCAAGGTAGAATGTTTTTCTAACCACTTTGGCAACGTGGGTGTCAAATGAGAGGTCGCTGTTGACTTGGGTCCCTAGGTCTCTGATTACTTTTTCCGTACTCAGTGGGTTGCTGTCTATGTGATAATTTGTGGGTACTTTGTTTTTCCCAAAGGGGATAACTATACATTTTTTGGCATTTAGTTTAAGGCCGTGACTCCGGCACCAGTTGTCCGTTTCTGTGAGGCGTAGGATGTGTGTGTCTGCTGGTGTATCGACTATGGCGCCTAGTTTGCAGTCATCTGCGAACTTTGTCAGCCACAGCCCTCCCATGTTTGCTTTAACATCTGAGAAATAAATGCCGAACAAGAGGGGTCCCAGGACAGATCCCTGTGGGACACCACTTGTGACTGGCTTTGAGTCTGACATTGCTCCAGCGATTTTAACTTTATGGGTTCTGTCCTTTAGCCAGTTTGCAACCCATCTAGTGACATAAGGGTTTACTTTTAAGCTGTCGAGCTTATCTATGATGCCTGAGTGCGGTATTGTGTCGAAGGCCTTAGCCAAGTCCAGGTATGCTGTATGGACTGCTTTGCCCTCATCAATGGCTCTAGTGACTGTTTCGAAAAAGTCAACCAGGTTTAAAAGGTAGGATCTGCCCTTTAAAAAGCCGAACTGGGTGGGGTCAAGTGTCTGTAGGTCCCCTATGTCTCTGTTTATGAGTTCCATAATGATTCTTTCCATAGCTTTGCAGACCAGGCTGGTTAAGCTTATGGGGCTGTAGTTTCCAGGGTCCGTAGAGGCACCCCCCTTGTGGAGTGGGACCACTGTTGCTGTACGCCAGTGTTCAGGTACATATCCCGAAGTAAGGCTAAGTTTAAATAGCATTTTTATGTGTGGGTTTAGCTCCTCTTGGAGTTCACGTAACACGCAACCCAGGATACCGTCAGGTCCCATTGATGCTGTGTTTTTTGCTTTGTTTAGGGCGGTTCTCACTTGGACATCTGAGATGACCGGGAGATTACATTCAGCTGGGATAAGTATTTCTTCTTTTGGGGGTGAAGGAGGGGAGACATTTGCACTGAACCTGTCAGCCATAATGTTGGCAATATCTGTGGGTTCAGTGTATTTTTTGTTGTTGTGAACCAACTCTGAGCATATCTGAGGGTTTCCACCCAGGTTTCTAACATAGCTGAAGAAGGCTTTGTGGTTATCTTTAGTGTCCTTCGCGATTTTTCTCTCAAAGTTGGCCTTGGATGTTTTTATGAGAGAACGTAGTTTTCTGCTAATGTTGATCAGAGATGTCTTCCCTTCATGGGATTTTGCTCTGACATGCAGTAGCTTCCTTCTTTTGTTATACAATTTGTTTATGGCTGAGGTCCACCAGACAGGACGCTTACCTTTGGTGGAGAGGGACTTGGATTTGTTTGGGATTGCATGATCCATGCATTCTTGGAGATGTCCATAGAAAACATTTGTGAAGGATTCGGCATTGTGGGATGTGGTATCCACTGGCACAGTGGGCTTAAAGGATACCATCTCAGTCTTAAGAAGAGTGAAGTCGGCTTTTGAGAAGTTTTTCACTGTGGTCTTTTGTGCTGGGGGTGGAGGTGGGATATATATATCCAGGGTGATTAGTTTGTGGTCAGATCTCACTAGTGAGGGGTATACTTACGGTGTGGAGCATTTTGTCCCCATGTTTGTGATGATCAGGTCTAGTATATTATCTCCCCTAGTGGGAGAGGTGACTAGTTGTTCCAGTGCATTTGAATTTATGAATTCCAGGAACCTTTGGGCTAGGGTATTAGGGCTAGAATAATGTACTCAATCTATGTTTGGGTCGTTGAAGTCTCCCAGTATGATGGTATTTTGTGATACATTCATATCCTCCAATGTCTTCAGGAAGGCTGAGTGGGGTTCTTGAGATTGGGAGGGTGGTCTGTAACATGCTACCAGTTGTATAGCAATTTTGCCTATGGTTAGTTGCACCTGTATGGTCTCTGATGCTTCATGTGTTGCTACTAACCTGGAGGTGTGGGTGTCCTTGATGAATATGGACACTCCCCCTCCCTTTGTGGTTTGGCCTGGGTTTTGGGGCCGAAAAGCATGATATGAGGTATAGCCTGGTAGCGCTGGGGTGCACTCAGGAGCCTTGAACCAGGTTTCAGTTACTGCACAGACGTCAATGTTCTCCATGCTGAGGAGTGCATCAAGTGCCTGCATCTTGAGATTTAGACTTCTGGCGTTGAGCAGCATTACCCTTAGTTTTTTTCCATTTTTGTTTTCTAAGGAGGTGGGTTTGTCTTTTGAGCCTTGCCTAAAAAAGGCACTATGGGGGTGGCAAGAGCCTTAGCCAATATCCGGAAGCCCAGTGGTGACAGGTGTAAGCCATCCCTTGCGAAGCAGCGTGGCTTGTCCAACATGTCATCCCAGGCAGACAGACATTGGATCCCCTTAGAATGACACCAGTACTTGAGTCAATTGTTGAAGCTGATCATCTTGTCTTTGTATTGTGGTAACATTCTTGGTGAGGGCAAGATGCTGCTCAGGGTCAGGGTCATACCAGCTTGGGCTACATAATCAGAGAGCTCCTCTATGTCTCTTTTCATGTAGTCCAGGGAGGTACGTCTCAGGTCATTCACACCAGCATGGACAATGACAGAGTCATATTTGTACTTGCTTTGGAGTGACTTGAGTGCGTGTGTTAAGTGGCGGATCCTAGCTCCCGATAGACAGCTCACAGTCACCTTCTCCTTGTTCAGCCTGGTCAGCGGGACATCAGTGTGTCTGACTATAGAGTCACCTATTACTAGTGTATCAGGCAAGGTGTTTGGCCTTAAGGGCTGTGATTGGTTGACACACTGATTTATTGAAGTATGTGTTGCATGTGTTTTGTTTTGAGGTGGTGGATTTTTGGATGTCTGCTTTGGGAGCCTCTGTTGTTTTGGTAAGTTTTTTATTAGAGCCTCCGAGTATGTCTTTGTGTTTTTATGTGTTTGGTTTGCAGTTGTGGTAGGTCTATGTGGGACTGGGATTGTTGTGTGTGTGGTTGCCATCTCCTCCTGTCTGGTCATGCTAGCCGTGAGTTGAGAGAGTTCAGCCTCCAGTTTGGCTATATAGTTGCATCTCTCACATGTATTTGTGTTTGTTGGGAGGAGGAGAGGGTTGTCTGTGTACATGAGACAATTGTAGCATTGTCTCAAGATACCCAGATTGACCAGCTGAATTGGAGACGACGCCAGTAATCTACCACTCGACATGCTAGAATAGTATAAGGGAGTGCTGTACCTTTAAGGGAAGTGGATATTCACAGGGGTGGTAAGTAGATGTAGTGCTTTACTTAGTGCAGAGTGCTTACTTAGTAGAGAAGTATTGAGAACAAGGGCTAGGCTTATAATATAGTGAGTAGTCTGGTTATACTAAGAGTAGAGCTTCCTTAAGGGAAAATTTGAAGAGCAGACTTGGCAGAGCCAGAAAAAGTTTAACCTTGTTTAACCGGTGCTGCGCTATGCGCACAACCGTGCAAAGCCGTGCAAACGCGGATTTTAAACAGTGAACTACAAAAGAGCTAGAAATGGTCCAAAACAACCAATTACTACAGCTTCTTGTGCTGAGGTCACTTCCTACAGGGACAGGTAGGCTGCTCAAGGCTCCCCACTCCCACTGGTGAGCAAAGAAACTTCCTTCTATCCAAGTAAGGTAATGGACAACACAGGAACTACACCACAGCCCAGAATATAGCAATGCCTGTAAACTGGTCTAAACTAGTCGAGGAGAGGTGGGAAAACAAGGATTATTTTTTTGTTTTTTTGGTAGAAACACACAGAAAATGCAGAAACAGTGATAAATTAGTTACACAGGCTAGCACACTTTAGTGGGCAGCCTCCAGTTAAATTAAACAAACAAACAAACAAACTTTCAATCAAATTCGACTAAAATGTAACTTTAAGTGCAGATTTTAAAATAATGCAGCAAACAGTTAAAAACAGTTCAAGCTAGTTCAGGGTAAGCTACAGAAGCTATTCCAAGTGAAAAAAGCAAAGATACTTAAATCCAGAAAGTAGTCGCTTTTCTGAGTTCCCTGCTGCTAGGACCACTCTGCAGAACCACGAGGAGCTTGTCTGAGCAGTATAGCCAGAAAAAATGCCCAGAGGTGGATTTTAAACAGTGAACTACAAAAGAGCTAGAAATGGTCCAAAACAACCAATTACTACAGCTTCTTGTGCTGAGGTCACTTCCTACAGGGACAGGTAGGCTGCTCAAGGCTCCCCACTCCCACTGGTGAGCAAAGAAACTTCCTTCTATCCAAGTAAGTTAATGGACAACACAGGAACTACACCACAGCCCAGAATACAGCAATGCCTGTAAACTGGTCTAAACTAGTCGAGGAGAGGCGGGAAAACAAGGATTTTGTGGTTTTTGTTTTTTTGGTAGAAACACACAGAAAATGCAGAAACAGTGATAAATTAGTTACACAGGCTAGCACACTTTAGTGGGCAGCCTCCACAGTTAAATTAAACAAACAAACAAACAAACTTTCGATCAAATTCGACTAAAATGTAACTTTAAGTGCAGATTTTAAAATAATGCAGCAAACAGTTAAAAAACAGTTCAAGCTAGTTCAGGGTAAGCTACAGAAGCTATTCCAAGTGAAAAAAAGCAAAGATACTTAAATCCAGAAAGTAGTCGCTTTTCTGAGTTCCCTGCTGCTAGGACCACTCTGCAGAACCACGAGGAGCTTGTCTGAGCAGTATATGTGGGTAAGTTTCAACAAAGGACATGGGAAAATTGGGTATTGGGCTTTATATATTATATGGCAGTGTGGTTGGAGAGGAAGAATTCTTTGGCCCTTCTGTTACTAGCATATTTTTTGACCATACGGGAGGCACAAAGGTTATGCGTGGTTTTGGTATGATCAAAAGTTCTGTAAAAGGAAGGTGGTTGACAAATCCATGTGTTGAGAAGTTAGACATCCTGATATTTGGTTGTCGACCATGATGGACAGCTTTGGGATGGGTAATAGGGTGAGTAGGCCAGCAGAAGAGGCCGCGGGGGTTTGTTGGGCATTTAATGTGGGGAGATGTTCATGGGTGGGTTGCAGGTTTTCCCATGCTTGTTCTAAGTGTATGGGTACACATGCATGACACAATGTGGTAAAGGCGAAAGTCAGTTTGGGGGCCAGGTGTCTTATTTTTTAGGGCAGAGAGGTTGGAGTGGCCCTCCCATGGGTCTACAAATGGCAGGTGGTAGGGGCAATTTTTGTGGTGAAAGGAGAGGGTCATTTTGAGGTATCATGGGGTGCCTTGTGACTCATTCATGTATTAAGATACGGGTTTTGAGGGAGTGGCTGGTGCATTATCCTCTGCCAGCAGTAGCTGGGGAATTGGTTGAGGGTTTTTCAAGGGGCTTTTCAATTGTCTACTTTGGTCGGTGATGGTAATGTGGGAAAAAATTTGAAGTCAGTACGGGGGAGGGAGGAGGTCCTAAGAACGTTGATTGACAAGGATTGTCAGGTGGGTAGATTGCTGGGCTCATTTGATTGTCCACCATTTGTCCAATTTAAGGTGTTACCTTTGGGTTTGGTGCCCAAGAAGAGGCCGGGTGAATTTCATTTAATACATCATTTATCTTAACCAGAAGGCGACTCTGTGAATGATCTCACCCCTGAGGAGGAAGTTAGAGTGGTGTATGCTTCTCTTGATGATGCAGTCTGCATCATTAGAAGTTTTGAGGATCCTTGGTTGTTTAAGGTAGATACTGAGTCGGCTTTTCACCTGCTGCCTGTGCGGGAAGAGGATTGACCCTTACTGGGCATGGTTGTGGGGGACAGTTTCTATTTTAACACAGCTATACCCATGGGATGTGCAGTGGCCTGTTCTACCTTTGAAAAGTTTAGCATGGCTTTACATTGGACATGGCAACAGAGAGTGGAAGGGCAGAGAGCAGTACATTACTTAGATGAAATTTTTGCTAGTGGGAGAGGGAAGAGAGGGCACACAGGTGGCAATGCGCGAGTTTTTGGAGATGTGTGAGGAATTGGGGGTGCCATTGGCTAAACATAAACTGGAGGGTTCAGCAAAGGTGTTAGACTTCTTGGGTTTGAATTTGGACACAGGCAAAGGTTTATTTCACTTACTGGGGGAAAAGGTGGTGCGGCTACAGTAGAAAATCATGTTGGTATGGTGCAAGAGCAAGGTTCGGGTGGGAGATGTTATGGAGTTATTAGGGTTGATGAATTTTGCTTGCAGGGCAGTTCATCCTGGATGTACGTTTTGTAGGTCAGTGGCATTTCTATTGAAAGGAAGGAAGAGTAAGCACCATAGGGTAAGGGTTAGTAAATTAGCACATGAAGATTTATCATTGTGGTCACGATTTTTGCATCAGTTTAATAGGATCACATTTTGGCAGACAGATTGGGTAGGTCAAGGGGATTTACAATTGTTTGCAGATGCAGCCGGAGGTCTGGGTATGGGAGCATATTTTGCAGGGTAATGGTTTTTGGTACCATGGCCTTCTCATTGGACTGATGAGTGGAAAAGGATTGTTGCCTTCTTGGAGCTTATACCTATTTGGGCTGCATCAGCAGTATGGCAGGATCATTTGAGGAGTAGGAGAATAGTGTTTAATTCAGACATCATTGCAGTGGTGAGGGTGTTGCAGGTTAAAACGGCTAAATCGGAGCACTTGGTGATAGTTCTTCATACATTAGTGTTACGGAGCTTGTTGATTAACTTTTCTTTTACAAGGGTGCATGAACCAGGGGGTAAAGAATGAGATAGCTGACAGCCTGTCTCATTTCCAGTTTTACAGGTTCCAGCAGTTGGCTCCATCAGCAGCAAAGGACCCCAGGGTGGTACCGGACAAGATTTGGCAGATTGGGCAGGAGAGATCAGTGGGTTGGTGCAGCAGTCATGGGCGGTATCTACAAGGAAAGCTTATGGTAGGGAGTTGTTTGATTTTGATAACTTTATGAGGCAGTTACCGGAAGATGAGTGTGTGTGGTTGGAATGTTTACTGTTGCGTTATTTAGCTTTTCTGAGGAAACAGGGTAAGGCAGTACGATCAGTAAGGGTGGTTCTTACAGCAATTGGGGTAGTTGCTCAGTCACAATCCAAAGCAGCCCTCGCAAGTACAGCAGGTGCACAGGGCCAGAAAGCATAAAACTCCACTTCAAAAAAGGAGGCCAACATCAGAGGAGTAAGAAAACCATATATTTATTGTGGCAACACCAAAAATACACACACAGTCAGACCAGTTTCGGCAAACCTGCCTTCTTCAGTGATGAACACAAAATCTTTAGTGGTATAATATATACCCCACTCAATTAAGCATTTAAAGCAACATCACCATAAGGCTAAGAACCCAACCATTAATTACAAATGATAATTGAAACCGGGGGAAAACAATTCACCCAGCCTAATTATCCAACTGTTTTCTTTTTTGTTGAGTAGGGCATGCCACCCCATTCTATCTTAAAAAAGCCCAAGCATGGGTATAGTAGTACCTCGGGGGAGGAATCATCAGCCACTGATATAGAATATGCCAATACTCAAGAGTCCCCTGACCCTAAGAAACAACGAGGTGCTAACTACCCTTTAGGCCTGTCAAATATCAGGGGAGGTAGAAAACATAGACAGTGTGGAAGCATTGTTACAAGTACTAGCTTCCTTGATAAATGATTTTTACAATGTACATAACATTTCTTCTGTTGCATTGACAGAAGTTGAACAACAACTTCTTAATAAAGGATTGAACTATGCCCTTGGCTTTTTTGTTGAAGAAGATAGTGTGGTCAATGATGTTTTAACTTTTTGTAGAACCCTTAACCTTAAATTGTTTTTTGTTCCTCAGGATGACTCTCAAAGATCTAAGGAGTTCAGATTTTATCAGTCCAATTTTGTGCCCCCATGAACAAACACATTTCAATATTTCAGGACACGATGCTTAAACCTCTACATTTCAAGACTGGTCAGTGTAGAATACTTAGTCATAATTTAACAGCTGCAGAACAACAGGCACTTAATAACCTGAAAAAGAACACCAACATAGTTATTGTGCTGGCTGATAAGGGTGGGGCAGTGGTTGTAATGGATACCAGTTATTACTCATCTGAAGCTTATAGACTACTTCAAGATGCCAGACATTACATGCATATGCCACTTGATCCCACCATGGGCTTCAAAAAAGAAACTGACACATTTCTTGAACAGGCAGTCAAAGAAGGCATAATAAGTGCTTCTGTTAAAAAACATCTTACTGTGGGGGACCCTCGGAAACAACATCTATACCTGCTAACACAAATTCATAAAAACTTGGAGAAACCACCAGGGAGACCTATTGCCTCTGGTACAGGCTTTCTTACTGAGCCTCTGTCTGCTTTCCTGACCAAACATTTACAGCCATTATTAAAACTTGTCTGATCTAGAATTCAGGACGCTACTGAATTCCTGGAAATAATATTGGATTTACGATTAGAGCCGGACTGGTTACTGTGTACATTGGATGTCTCAGTTTTATATACCAACATACCCCATTGGGTGGGTCTGGAAGCACTGAAATATTGGTTAGATAAAGCAGATTTGTATCCTCCAGGATTCAACAGTTCATTGATATGTATGGCTGAACATGTCCTGACGAAAAATGTTTTCTTTTTTTCAGGGTAATTGCTACTGGCAGGTGCGTGGCACTGCTATGGGAGCATCCTTTGCTCCCATTTATGCCGATTTGTTCATAGGATTCCTTGAGGATCAACTGATCTATGGTAGTTCACATAACATCTTCGTGGAGGAAACTGATATCTGGAGAAGATATCTGGACAATTGTTGGATGATATGGCGTCAGATTAAATATATTTATCAGAATTTATTCAATACCTCAATGATAATAAATGGGGCATTGAATTTACTGTCAACATGAATTTACAACAAATTAACTTTTTGGATGTTACGATCACCAGGAATACTGACAATACATTAAGTTCACAAGTGTTTCATAAACATCCTCAGTATAATAATTTATTATCGGCTACTAGCCTTCATCCACATCATATTATTAAAAATATAACAAAATCACAATTTTTACTTACTGAACACATTTGTTCCATGGAGGATAGTTATGATTATTATTGGAGGGATCTCATTCATAGATTTCAGGTTAGGGGATACCAATACAACCACATTATGTCTGTCAGTACTTGGGCAATGGGCCAGGACAGGACTAAACTCTTGGACTACCGGGATAAGTCCCAAACCAAGGACAATGTCATTAGGTTTGTGACCACCTGTGGTAGGGACATCAACCAAATCATGGACATCATTAATAATAATTGGAATATTTTATTAGCAAATGAGGATTTATGCAACCTCCTTACTCCAAGATGTCTATTTTCTTATCATACCCTTGGGTCTTATTTTAACCATTATAAACACGGTTGTTCCATCAGACATTCGGAACGACAACTCATTTTGGTTGGGGATAAACTGATTGGGTCCTTCCCCTGTGGTCACTGCTCATTTTGTCAGTTTATGTGAAAATCCAAACAATTTTCCAGTAGAAACACAAGCAATGTTTATGACATTCAATTTTTTGCCATTTTTGGGACTGATTGGCTGATTTATTTAACCACATGCTCATGCTCTTTTTTCTACGTTGGACAGACTTCTAGGCCATTATGTATATGTATGTCCAAACATTTTAGTGACATTCGGAACAAACGGACATCCAGTGCCTTATACAAACATGTAATGACCCACACTACAGCCAGGTTTAATTTCATGATTATTGACAAAATTCAGGGGGATAGGTCAAACAAGTTAGGGTGGCATGCCCTACTCAACAAAAAAGAAAAAAGTTGTATAATTAGGCTGGGGGATTGTTTTCCCCGGGTCTCAATGATCATTTGTAATTAATGGTTGGGTTCTTAGCCTTATAGTGATGTTAGTTTAAATGCTTAATTGTTTGGGGTGTATATTATACCACTAAAGATTGTGTGTTCATCACTGAAGAAGGCAGGTTTACCGAAACTGGTCTGATTGTGTGTGTATTTTTGGTGTTGCCACAATAAATATATGGTTTTCTTACTTCTCGGGTGCTGGCCTCCTTTTTTGAAGTGTATTTGTTTGGTTTACCAGATTAGCAGACTGGACCAAATCATGGACAGTGGGGTGACTTTTGAAAGGTTGGAATAGAGGGAAAGGCCCTTCTAGGGATAAGAAATGCCCGGTGACCATGGGGATTTTAAGAATGTTGCTGAAGGGTTTAACTGGCAATTCAGAAGAATATGTGTCATGGGGTGTGGCTAGTGTATGGCTGTATTGTGGTGCTTTTTGGGTGTCTGAGTTGCTGGGTTCATTGGTATGGGACGATTTGCTTATATTGCCAAGGGCGATGCATATTAGGCTTAGATCATTGAAAACTGATCAAGAAGGGACATCTGTAGTTCTGGGGGAATGTACATCAGAATGGATGTGGCATGGATATGTCTGGTGGCATGGGGAAAGTGGCTGTGGGCTGCTAATGAGGGCAGAACACAAGAATTAGTTTTTATATCAGTAGGTGGTAGACCATTAATGGGTGAGCAGTTGAATCTGATTATGAGAAGAGCTCTTCTCAGTGTGGGTTTGGAAGGGGATATGTTTTCTTCTCATTCTTTTAGAATGGGTAGGGCATCTGACCGAGCTAAGGAAGTTAGTTCGATTGATGTCATTAAGAGGGTGGGGCGGTGGTCATCTAATGCATGTTTTACTTATATTAGATAAGTGATGCATTTATTGTGGTTAATAATTTTTTTTTCTTCCCTAGGGAATAGGATCTTTATTTTAGGTCACTCATTCATGTACTAGGCAGCTAGGCGGGCTGCAGTTAGAAGTAATGGCATGAATTTGGGCTTGCAACGCTTCGAATTGAAGGTTACCTGGCATGGTATTAGAGGTTTGAGGTGGAGCCAGTTACTCCAGGTATTTACCATGTTGATGAGTCAGTGGGGATTGCTGCAAATTTTGGTGATTCATTTAGGGGGAATAATTTGGGTAAGATTCCAAAGAAGTAGGTAGTTTATAATATTGGTGAGGATTGTTTAGCATTAAGAAATCTTTATCCTTTAGTTTATTTGGTTTGGTCTGAAATTATCCCCAGGTTAGTTTGGAGGGAGATAATATTTTTTCTGTGATTGAGAGGGCTAGGAGGTATGTTAATTGTACATTAGCAAAACAGTTGAAAGGGAGGGGGGTGAGGGGTTCCTATTATGTTATCAGAAGATAATTCAATCGAATGGCCAAAACATTGAAACGGCCACAATTCGAAGTTTACATTGTGGGATTTCAGTACAGTGAAGACTGGGATATTTGCCCTTTCCTCACTGTAGTGCAATCTCGGAGTTGGAATATATATTTAGCTGGGGGTGTGGGGAGCTGCGCCCACCACAATAAAAGTTTTGAAATGCGTACATTTCAATATTTCGGCCATTCGATTACATTATCTTTCGATAACGTAATATAAACCTGGGGTGAGTACTATCAGGTGTGTTTAGTTCGAGGATAGGGATTGTATGTGGTATCAGGCTGATGGGGTTCATCTTAGAAAATTTGGACTGGATTTGTTTAATTTAAATTTGGAGTTATTTTTAGAGGGGTTTAGCTTGTGGGGTTATGGAGTGAGGGGGAACAGCCCCATTGGGGCTGGTGGGTGGAGAAGAGGGACAGGCTTGCCACTCTTCTGTTCCCCTTCTAGTCAATAGTTGGTGGAAGGATTTGAGGTGAAAAAACTTGATGGTGGAAATGTTTGAATTGATGGTTTGGATTGGTGATGCAATGCTAAAGGTGAGCTGGAACACTGTCTTGTTAGTGCAATGATAAGTGAGCAAGTGGGGGATGCTGTTTATCCAAGGGTGAGCAGGTATGCTGCTCTTATTCGTTATGCATTTCATGTTTATTTGAAACATGTTTCATTTACAAGGATGGATTTGTTATTTTGTTCAATAAAGTTTCATGTTTCATGTATTATTTTATGCAATAAAGGTCATCAAAGGTCTTTGAGTGTCGTTAGTTTTATTAAAGTGGAGCGTGAAAAATAAGAACAAACTCTTCTAAGGAACAGACCTCTAACATATGTTGTTGATATACAACATGCTGAATGGAAAAGGAAATAAAGGAGTTAAGAAAAATAAGCAATTGCTACAGTTTAGACCACACAGAGTGCTACAGTGCTCTGTCTTTACTTAAAAAAAGAATTTGCACTTTTAATCTGTAGCATGCTGCTTGCTACAGCACTTAGGTTTGTCTGCAAATGCAATACCATCTTTTAAAAGCCAGTATGTACTGAAGAGCAATTGGGATGATGGTTTGAATGACTGATCACACCCCCTAGCACTTTGCCCCCAAGGCAGATGCCCCCATCACCCTGCCCTAGCTACACAACTGCACTTTATACAGACAGTACAGTCATTAACAAACCAGGCATCTAATCAAGCTCTTGCAGTCCGTACTCAGTCACATAACTTCTGTCAGCATTTCTCCTTCCAATTAATTCCCACAGACTCCATCAAAAATACCTAAAAAATTAAAGCCTACAACTGTCTGGCAAATATCATAAAAAATGGCAGTTGAGGCTATTGCATAGCCATATTCAGGTCTGATAAATCAATCCATATATGAAAAAGAAGTTTCCCCTCACTATGGAAGAATCATTCATCATTCCACTGCACAAGGTTGGCATCAGTACAGATCTTTCAAACTATAGACCAATTGCCATTTTATCTCCACTATCAAATATATTAGAAAAATGTATTCATAATCAACTTATCAACTGCCTAATGGATAATCGTCTTCTGTCTTCAACCCAATTTGGCTTGTCCTCATCACAGCAAAACTACTGATTTACTGAATTTTACTAATACTGCCAGTATACTCAGAAACACCTGATGCCTAGTCTCCACCATCTTCCTAGACTTAGCAAAAACTTTTGATATAGTCCCCCACCAAACATAAACTCTAATACTTAGGATGCAACCTTCTTCATTGCAATGGTTCTATAGCACAGTTTTGTAGCCATCTCCCAGTTAGATACATTATTTTGTGACAGTACTCAGCCCCACCTCTGTACTTCTTATATAAGCCATATGATAGCCAGATATATAATCTATAAACCTGATTTATATTCCAGCTCTTAACAACAATAGTAACATTATCTGCCCTACTTTTTTCCTCTCCTTGCCTCAATTTCTTTGAATTTCAAAGTGTTAATCACATGATGTATTATCTGTTTGACATATCCACAAAAACACCTCTTCAGATGCTCAATGTTCAACATCTACTAATGCATAAGCATCTTTTACACCATAATAGTTGTTTCTGCTTTCATATGAATGTAATCCAATTAGCAAATGTGTAATCATTAATGTATTTTATTTAATGTCTATTCATTTATATTACTGAATGTTTAAAAAAATGTTTGTAAAATGTTAGAACTTCTCTCCCTGGTCTTCAGCTGAAAAGGTTTTTTTACTAAACCCAGTCAGACAAACCCGATAAACAAAAGCAGAATAAAAATAAATAAATAAAAATCATCCTCAGCCTCCTTTATCATATTTTCACATAGAATTGGGGTGCCATATCAACTGTCACCACCTCAGTCGATTCAGTGCCACTCTTCAACATTCTTTGTCAGTCATACCCAACTGTCGCTGGTATACTCTTACACAACACATCCATTTCTTGGATTGCTGCCCTTGTCTTCTCTTGCCTTCTTTCTTACTCTTCAATACATGATTTACCAAGTCAGTGTCATAGGATCATAGGAGGTTACCAGGCTAATGGCCCTAGGGTCTTTGTAAGCCAAACCATTCATGCCCCAATTTTCTATATTATCAAGGACTAGAATTGCTTTGGTATATGCCTGTGCCTTAGGGCATCTTCGAGCAACTGCTATCTATGTCTGCTTTCCTGTACATGTGACTGAATTACCATAATCCCTTCTCCTTGCCCTTTTCTACAATGGGGCTACTCTGTCTTCAGCTGTGGTACCTTCATTTCTTCATCTGTCCCACAGTTTGCATCCTAATACCCATCTCAGGCACTTCATCACCATCACCTCAAGGTTCCTCAGCTGCTCTGCCCTTACTGCCCTGCTTTCTGTGCCATATCAAAGCACTGATCACATCACTGGTTTGTGCAGCTTATTTTCCAGATTTTATAGCATTTTTGTGACATACACTACCCCAACACATTGTGTTATTTGGCTGAAGCATCTCTGATTCTAGATTTGACCTCCTTCATATTTCTCATTGCATCAACCATATGTGTCAAATACATGAAGCTGTTAACATTTTCCAATTTTTTTTGTTCTATCTCAGTTTTAAGCTTCTTCTAATGTCCACCATTTGCTGCTATGACCATACCTCTCAACCTCTTAGAACAAGAAATCTGGACAAAGCAGTAAATAATGGGGGGAACAAAGGCCCAAAAATAGGGACAATTTTTAAATACTGCTTTTACAAACATAGAAAGTTGATAGAATAAGAGATTTTCCATTAGCATGCATTTTCTGAAGGGAATGTAGTCTGAAATTCAAATGCCTTTCATTATTTATTGATTTCAATTCTCAATGCTTTGACAGAGGTTTACCAGAATGCCAACATTTTATGAGGGTCATACCAAAAATATGAGACAAAAATCTGTATAGTTGAGAGGTATGGCTATGACCACTGTATTGCTAATACTCTGTTTCATCCCATATGCCTTCATTTTTGTTCATTCCAGTCCCATATGTTCCTGGTTGAGAGTCTTTCTATAATGCTACATCATTTACATATAGAGGCTTTGTTTATCTCTCCCCTCCATTCAATTTGTTAATGTAGTCCATCAGCAGTATAGAGAGAAGTGGGTTCAGAGATGAACCTTGATGGACATACACTCCCACTGGGAGTCCCTCTGTTAGTCCAAACGCTGCTTATATTTATGCTACTGGATCCTTGTACATAACCTTTACTAATTCTACCAGCACTTCTGGGACTTTGAATCATCACAGGACTACCTAGATTAGCTTTCTTGGGACCTTGTCATATGCTTTCTCCAAGTCTAAGGATGCCCAGGCTGACTGTTTCTTCATGTCCAGCTTCTTATCTATTATGTGTCTCACTACAAACATTGGGTCAATTGCACTATAAATGATCTGAATCTGAACTGCCATCGCTCTTCTTACTTTCTAATTCTCTGCTTATTTGTTTATCAGTAACCATTTCCCATATCCCCATTGGTCTTGTACATTAGCACCAGAATACTTATTTTCTGGTCATTGTAGATGCACTTTACTGTACACAATGATGAGTACACTAAGAAGCCATTTCCCACTCAGGCACTCAATATCTTGTCCATATCTGTTCTGACTTCATCTGAACCTGTCACTGTTCCTAGCTTCATGTTCCTTAGTACACTCTGTACTACTTCTAGAGTGGTTCTCATTCCTCTTTTATCATGGGCTGTGCATGTGCTAGTACAGCTTCTGAGGGTTTTTTTTCACTCAAAAGCTTCTTGAAGTACTCCTTCCATCAACTTAGTTAAATCTTCAACCTGGTCTTTGTTAATCTTAAAGTCTTCTCTGACCACCACTTCTAGGTGGATGACTGTTTCACTAGTGATGATTTTGCAGTCCGTGATTTAATCTAATAACCTTTCCTGACTAAGGGAAGTCTCCCTCATTTCTTTGCTGCTCACTCTTGTGTGCCATCTTGTGACCATCTGCCTTAGTGAACCATTTATTTATATATTTGTTTCAGAGGAGATTGTTCGAAGTAGAGTCAGTTACCTCTGAAAAATGCATAATTACAACCCTCCAATCGGGGGGGGGGGGGGGGTCCAGAATGATTATTTGGAAAAAATGGTAAACCAAAGTGAGACAGAAAATGGAGCAGCAATTTCATGGAGCGACATCATGGAAAAATAGAAGAAGAAAAAGAAGAAGAGACTGTGCCAGAAAAAGTTCCAGAGACAAAAACGTATGCACAAACTGTTGGAGAAGGAACAAAGAAGAAAGAAGGAATAAACAAAACAAATAAAAGTATACAGTATGTGTGAGCAGTAAAAAATAAGAAAGTTTGGACATGTAAGAAGTTTGGGACTCTGTCATAGCATCTCTGGGTGTCAAAGCAAAAGAGGTATTTATTTTAATTCTTCTTCTTCTTCTTCTTTTGGCTTTTTCCTGGTTAGGGGTCGCCACAGTGGATCATCTGTCCACTCATGACTGGCAGTGGAGTTTTACAGTGTCGAGTTGCCAGCCCAGTGCCCAACCTTCCACAGAAGGTATACACACACACACACACACTCACTCCTAGAGCCAATTTAGAGTGTCCAATCCACCAAAGGCATGTCTTTGGGATGTAAGAGGAAACCGGAGCACCCGGAGGAAACCCACACAACCACACAGAGGACATGCAGACTCTGCACAGAAGGCACCCCAGCTGAGGATTGAACTAGAGAACCTCTTGCTGTGAGGCAGCAATGCTAACCACTGCACCACCGTGGCCGCCCAAGAGCATTTATTTTAATTAATAAAGAGATTTTTTGTGATTTGATATTTATGACTGGGCAAACCATTGAAAAAATGTTGGGTGCATATGAATAAAAGAAAAATATTTAGCCATGGTCAGACTATGTGGTGCAAGCTTTTTACAGACACAAAAAAAAGAATAGTAACCCAGTTTGGAACTGAAGTTGATGCAAAAGAACTGAAAGAACATTTGTTAACTATATTTAAAGTAGTAATGGACACTACAAAAATATAAGATGAAAGAGGACTATGGACTGGGAGATGGGAATGTGGAGTAATACTGAAAATAGAAAATGATAATGTTATGATTGTACTTAGTATTATTAATGTTCATGGTAATAGGGGGTTTGTGAAATACAGGGGGTCAACCAAAGATTTGTTATTTGTTGGAAAAAATTATCATTTAATCAATGAATGTGATAAAAAAGATGGTATTTATGTGGTAAAACAAGACATAATGCAAAAAAATTTAATTAAAGTGCAAAGAAATGAGGCAATGTTGGTCATTCATAGCTAGAATATGAAATGAATGCACAAGAAAATGAAAATGAAGTTACACAGGAGAAAGAGACAGAAGAATGTGTTATACAAGAAAATGTACTAAAAGATGTGAATGATAAAGGTTGTAAATGAAGCTAAAGAAAGTACCAAGGAAAAAGAAGCAGAGGAGACAAGTGAGGAAGATGCTGACTGGCATATGTAAGAAAAAAAATTGGAAAAGAGTTAAAGAAAGGAAAAGAAATTTCAAAAATATAATGCTGAGAGAAAATAAGAAAGGAAAATAATAGCTTTAAATGTGAATGGTATGAAAAATCTTAAGAGGAGAATAGGTGCATTACAATGGTGTGCTGCAGTAGATGCACATATTATTGTTTTAGAAGATATCAGATTATTAACAGAGGAAGAAAGAACACCAACTGAAAAACTTTGGAATGATGAGGTAGTTTGGAACATGGAGAAAGAAACATCCTCGGGCATATGTATATTATGTCAACAAAACATTAAAATATTTGATGTAACCATAGTGGAACTAGGATGAATTATGGTAATAGACTTAAGATGGAAAAAATATGTGTGTAGAATTATAGCTTTATATGCATATGTAACAAAAAGAGAGAGAAATGATGTTTAAAGATATTTTTGAATATCAAATAAAACCAAGCAACAACAGCAACAAGGAACATGATCGGTTCTCCACTCAGGGCTGCAACACATAGCACTGTTAAATGTAGCAAAAAACAAAATGAACCAAACCGCGGCAATAAGAAGGCATATAACTCCAATAGATAAACCTTTAATGTTAGCGCTTTCACAGTTCATAATGACTGCTTCATCAGACAAATTCACATGGTTACACCCTTCATTTTAAAATAATATCAACCAATAAAATTTCTCTTTCAATGAATAGATGAAATTTATTTAAAGGCATATAGCACCTTAAGCAACTATGAAAAACTATGAAAAAAATCATAAAAAAACATGCAAAATACATTATATGGAAACAGTTGAATACATAAATATCGCATTAATTCAACATATAAATAGACAAGTATGATACCACACACATTAAAAAGATGTAAAACAATGCAGATATATTTAATTTAGCTAAAGGTCTATACTTAAGAACAGGCTTGATACAAATCTCTACCACCATAAATCTGAAGATATGAGTTTCATTATGAGATACATGTTTTGCAAGAGCATTAGTCTGAATGCTTTTGCTAATATTATAGATGTGCTCTCTTATATGATCCCTTAGCTGTCTATCTGTTTTCCCTAAGTAAAATGCATGGCATTGCTGACAAACTGCCAAATAAACTAATGAGGTTGTGTTGCATGTAGCTGTCAACCTAAACTCTATACATTTGCCTGTATCTGGATGTACAAACATTCCTGGTGGTAGAGATTATAGCTCCTGGGCCTTGGGGTGGTGATGTTAGCAATAGGGTTGAGAATTGTGAATTGAAATGGATTATCAGGATGCAAGCCCATAAGGGTAAAGGTTTGAACGATAAGATTTATATCAAACCTGTTCTTAAGAATAGACCTTTAGCTAAATGAAAAACATTAAATGTTTATCTATTGGAGTTATATGCCTTCTTATTGTCGTGGTTTGGTTCATTTTGTTTTTTGCTATATTTTTGAATATGTTTGTGTAAATATGGACATTATAGTGGTGAGTGATTTTAATTGAAATTTAAGAAAAAGTAAGAGCATTTGTGATGTTAAAATGGATAAAGAACTTATGAGAAATGGAAAGTTAAGTGTATGGGAGTATAACCACTGGACCTACAAAAGGAATGAAATTAGGACACAAATTGATTATTTTTAATATCCGATAGTTTAAAAGGTAAAAAAGGAATTAAGTATGCTGGATTTTCAGATCATGTGGCTATATGGGTTAAAGTACAGGAAAATTAAGAATATATAAGAATAGGAAAAGAAAATGAATTAAGAGGAATTAGATTTGGAAGAGAAAAAAGAGCTCATTGAATTATGGAAAAATCATACGAATATGAGAAAGTTTTATGAAAATTGGATTGCTTGGTGGCTTAATTTTAAAGAAAATATAAAAGGTGCGTTTTAGAATGTATAAGGAAGAAAAGAAGAAAAGAAAAGAGAGATATAAGATGCGAGCCCATAAGGGTAAAGGTTTGAATGATAAGATTTGTATCAAGCCTGTTCTTAAGAATAGACCTTTAGCTAAATGACAAACATTAAATGTTTATCTACTGGCATTATATGCATTCTTATTGCCGTGGTTTGGTTCATTTTGTTTTTTGCTATATTTTTGAATATGTTTGTGTAAATATGGACATTATAGTGGTAAGTGATTTTAATTGAAATCTAAGAAAAAGTAAGAGCATTTGTGATGTTAAAATGGATAAAGAACTTATGAGAAATGGAAAGTTAAGTGTATGGGAGTATAACCACTGGACCTACAAAAGGAATGAAATTAGGACACAAACTGATTATTTTTAATATCCGATAGTTTAAAAGGTAAAAAAGGAATTAAGTATGCTGGATTTTCAGATGATGTGGCTATATGGGTTAAAGTACAGGAAAATTAAGAATATATAAGAATAGGAAAAGAAAATTAATTAAGAGGAATTAGATTTGGAAGAGAAAAAAGAGCTCATTGAATTATGGAAAAATCATATGAATATGAGAAAGTTTTATGAAAAGTGGACTGCATGGTGGCTTAATTTTAAAGAAAACATAAGAGGTGTGTTTTAGAATGTATAAGGAAGAAAAGAAGAAAAGAAAAGAGAGATATAAGATATTAAGTCATGAAGTTTTCAGAGACTTAGAGAAAAAATTCTTTTATGAAAAAGAAAGAGAAATATATAAAATTAGTCAAATTAAAATTAACAAATTGTCATAAAAATATTGTTTACAAGTAAGGAAAGAAGAGGTAGCACCATATTTGAGTAAAATAATAAAAGAAGGGAAAAAATAAGAGATATAAAGAAAAAGGAAGGCAAGCAAATAAGACAGTAAGAGGGAATATATGATATAATTAAAGAATATGTATTGGCATTATTTGTTGAAAGAGAATAAAACATAGAACAAATTTATTTAAGTTGAAAAATTAAATAAAGATGAGTATTTAGAACAAAAAATAACTATGAAAGAATTGAATGAAATTCTAAAAGATATTAACATGAATTCTGCAACAGGAGTAGATGGAATTCAATAAGGTATGTATAGAGAAATGAAGGAGTGGCAAAAAATAATTGTTGTAGAAGTTATGAATGAATGGTTAGAAACTGGAATTAAAGAGAATGAGATATGTACAGAAGTTACAAAATTTAAAATTTAAAATGGGAAATAAAGAGGAGATAAAAATTGGAGATCTATAAAACTGAATAATATGGATTGTAAATTTTTATGAGAATAATAAAAAGGTTACAAAAATGGATAGAATATATGAACAAAATGTATTCGGAAGAAAAAGAAAAGGAAGTTAAGATTTATTATGGATAACAAGAAAAAAATTGATATCATATATAAAAATGTAGAAGTGAATGTTATGATAGGGAATATAAGTAAAGCCTATGATAATATTCAATATAAATAATTATGGGGATCTTTGCAGGCATATAATTTAAGCAAAAAGATAAGTGATAAAATCTGTTGTTTATGAAAGGAACTATGCAAAACTAAATCTAAATAACTGGATTGGGGAAGAAATACAAATAGAAAATGGAATAAAGCAGGGCTGCCCAGCTAGTGGTGTAATGTTCTTATTAGTTATGAATGTAATAGTGAAGAAAATTAATAAAATGTCAAGTAGAGGTGGATACAAACTGATGAAGGAAGTACAGCTGCCAATAATGTATAATTATGCAGATGATATTGTACTAACTGTTAAAAATAAAGTATGGATGGAAAAATTAAAGATACATTTTTTAAAAAAATAGTTTTAGTATAAATAAAGAGAAAAGTAAAAGATTTGGTTTTGAAGGAATGATAGAGGGCATTGAGTTTAATGAAAAATATATAGATATATTAGGAATAATATTTGGAAGGACTAAATACAGTCAACAACAATGGAATAATGTACTCAAATAAGTTAAGGATATGGCTAATTTTTGGAAATCATATAGATTTTCATATAGAAAAATACTTGTTGAACCCCATGGTAATAGGAAAAGTTGCTTATGTTGCTAATTAAGTATGAAAAGGAACTAATGATGATTATATTTTTTTATATGGGGCTCTAGACTGAATTCAGTCAAAATTGGGATTCTATATATGAAAGAAGAGCAAGGAGGCTTGGGTTAAATAAACCCAATAGTACATGCAGCATTTTTATTTTATATAAGGTATTAAAAGGAATTATGAAGGAAAATAAAAAACTTGATAGAAATGATACTATATTATAAATAACAAACAGAAGAAAATTTGGAAGGAAAAAAATCTCCAGTAAATTTATTTAGCACTTTCATCCATAAAGAAAGGCCTTCTTCAGAATGAAATACATTGCACAAAACCCATATCTTACAATCCAACAAGCAATAATTAAATCCTAATTACACTACCATTGCTAGTTTGTTATTTGTGGTGGCCTTTTTATAGTTTCAGGGTTTTTTTTAATGGATGTAGCTGAGTAAGCTGATCTCCCAACTTTGTGGGATTTACTGGCCTCGTATCATGAGCTTAACAGATCAGTTGGTAATCTAGCATTGTTGGTAGAGCAACTTACCCAGCAAATTTCCAATTCTGGAGGAACTGGTAATATTTTTTCTGGCCAATTGCAATGATCAAGAAAACAGGACAGGAGCTTCAGCTTTAATTCAATTACTCCATTCCAGAGACAATGTGAAATGCCCATCAGCCAACTGGAATAAATGGATTTGCATATCCCCACAAATAATGTCAACAGAATGGGCGGTGCTTCCTATAATGGCAATTCTACACTAAAGGGATGGTTAGATGATGGCTTGGACTGGCGTTTGTGAGCTAATAGCTCCAATGAATATTTGGAAAGTGTAGACAAGCAATAAAATTGCTTGAAGATACTACTTTCAAATTTAGGAAACTCCAACTCAAAAACAGGTACTTTAGGGAATATCTATGTACTGAATGGATACCTAAGAGATTAAGGACATGGAAATTTCCTATGGGCCTAGAGAGAGGTTCTGTACTTCATAGTGAGTTACTGAACTTACTTAATAAACATGGCTGTGAAGTATTACAGTTATTGATCAAGGATAATGAAAGAAATATGACTGTATTATCGGACATTATTTTTAAAGTAGATAGGCATTTACAGGCTGATTTATTATTTGAAAGTAAGAAAAATGAGTCTTATGCCTTGTTTACTAGTGTGGGTCTTTTGTTAGTTGAACTCAGAACTAACAAAATTAAAAAATTGTTGAGAGACCAAAAAGAGTATGAAAACAGGACAGTATACCCATTACCCCCTGTAAATAAACAGAACACCAATCTTGTTGTAAATAATATGGGGAACCAGTCAAATGATTCAAACTATAACCCTGCTGAACTGACCCCAGAAATTTCAGACCCTTTAGAATATCCCCCTCTGAGGAGATCCGAGAGACTGAGACTGAGAGGGTGGACAATCAACTAGACTATGGGGACAGAGGGGAGAGGCAGAGGAAACCCTTGATGGAACAGATAGGTGAACAAGATGTCTGTGACATTTTCTTTAACAAGAATGGTGACTTTAAGATTTATAATTATAGTGATTTGCAATTGCATTCCTTTTATACTGATTTATAGGTTCATAGGTTCATACTAGGCTATCTGCCCTGGGGCAATTATAAGCCTAGCCCGATTCTGTATGGCTTATGCCACCCCTTGATTTGAGTATACTGTGCCCTTTTTAAGGTTTAGTTTACTGTGCCTCTGTCTAATAGTGACACGGGAGTAATCCCTGGGACAAACCTACGATCCCCCATCCACCTATCGAGATTCTTCTTGAAGAGATTCAGTGAGGTGCTCTGCCTCACATGAACTGGAATTCTATTCATGAGCGAAGGGAGCCTCTGGGTTATGAACCTGTCCCTCCAGCAAGTTCTATCTATTTCTGTGCTGAGGTTCAAGTCCCTCGAGCATGTGACTCTAAGGGATTTAGATTTACTGAGGTGGAGCATGTCCATTAATTCTGGATTTGACATAGCTTTGTATGTCAGGCATAGATCGCCTCGAAGTAGGCGGTATGCAACTGAGTAGAGCTGGAGTTTTTTTAACCAAGCAGCATATGGCATCTGTTTGAGACCCTTGATCCTCTTGGTGAGATACTTTTGGGGTCTTTCTAATTGCTGCAGGTGTCGGGTAAGGTACATCCCAAAAGGGGCATTGTATTCTATGATGGGCCTGATGAGGGATGAATAAAGGCACGATTACCTCTCTTGATCTAGATGTGAAACCCTTCGTGATGAGGTGGGCTATGTAGAAGGTCTTTCTAACCACTTTGGCAATGTGGTTTTCAAAGGAGAGATTGCTATCAACTTGGGTCCCCAGGTCCCTAATAACTTTCTCTGTACTTAATGGGTTTCTGCCTATGTGGTAATTTGTGGGCACATTGTTTTTGCCAAAGGGTATGACTATACATTTTTTGGCATTTAGCTTTAAACCATGGTGCTGGCACCAGTTATCTGTCTCTGTGAGACCTTTTTGAAGGATGTTTGTGTCAGCTGGAGAGTTGATTATGGTGCCCAGTTTGCAGTCGCCTGCGAACTTGGTGAGCCATAGTCCTCCCACGTTTGCCTGTACCTCGGAAAAGTATATACCAAACAAGAGTGGTCCCAGGACAGAACCCTGTGGGATGCCACTTGTGACCGGTTTCAAGTCTGACATGGCTCCAGCAACTCTCACTCTGTGGGTTCTGTCTTTGAGCCAGTTTGCGACCCATCTTGTGACATAGGGGTTTATATTTAAGCTGGATAGCTTATCTATGATGCCCGAGTGGGGTATTGTGTCAAATGCCTTTGCAAGGTCCAGATAGGCTGTGTGGACTACCTTCCCTTCATCTATGGCTTTGGTGACTGTTTCGAAGAAGTCAATCAGGTTCAAAAGGCAGGATCTGCCCTTGACAAAGCTGAACTGGGTAGGATCTAGTGTCTGTAGGTCCCCAATGTCTTTGTTTATGAGCTCCATGATGATCATCGCCATAGCCTTGCAGACTAAGCTAGTCAGGCTTATGGGGCGATAATTTCCAGGGTCCGTAGAGGCTCCACCTTTGTGGAGTGGGACCACTGTTGCTGTATGCCATTCTGTGGGCACATATCCTGTAGTGAGGCTGAGATTGTATAGCTGTTTTATTTGAGGGATTAGTTCCTCTTGGAGTTCATGTAGGATGCAACCTGGGACGCCATCTGGTCCCATGGAAGCAGTGTTTTTTGCTTTGGAGAGGGCAGCCTTCACCTGAGCATCTGAGATGTTTGGGAGGCAGCCCTCTGCCGGGATAGATACTTGCTCTTTTGTGGGGGGGGGAGAAGTTTGCACTGAACCTGTCTGCCAGGATATTGGCGATGTCTGTGGGTTCAGTGTATTTTTTGTCATTTAGAATCAACTCAGAACAAGTCTGGGAGTTGCATCCCAGGTTTCTAACATAACTGGAAAATGCCTTAAGATTGTCTTTGGTGTCCTGTGCAATTTTTCTCTCGATGCTGGCCTTGGAGGATTTTATGAGGGATGGTAATTTTTTGCTAGTACTGATCAGAGATGCCTTCCCTATTAGGGATTTTGCTCTATCATGTAGTAGCTTCCTCCTTCTGTTGTACAGTTTATTTATGGCAGGGGTCCACCAGACTGGACGCCTGCCTTTGGATGATTGGGTCTTGGTTTTGTTTGGGATAGCATGATCCATGCATTCCTGGAGATGTCCGTAGAATGCGTTTATATAGGATTCTGCAGTTTGGGCCGTAGTTTCCACTGGCCCTGGGACCTTGAAGGATTCCACTTCGGTTTTGAGAAGTGAGAAGTTCACTTTTGAGAAGTTTTTCACTGTGGTTTTCTGAGAAAGGATTGTCTTTTGCCCCCATCAGAAAAACAAGGGTAGATGAAGTTTTGATTAACTTGAAATTGTTTACCAGGAAGTTGAATCTTGGATTCAATTTCAAAGACTCTTATGGATGTAGTGGCTTGGACAGTGGCTGTTCACAACCTAGTGCTTTCAATCCCCCCCTTCACCCAATAGTCTCTGTTTTTGAAAAGTTGTGTGAATTTGAAGTCCAAAAAATGTTAAGTCACACATCAGTAACTAACAAGGGCCCTTACAACCTTACTGTTGATGAGGTTAATGCGTTATAAACAATTTGTGATAACCCCAAATTAAGGGTAATGAAACCTGATAAAGGAGGGGGACTAGTAATTATGAACATTAATGATTATAATAATAAAATGTTTTTCCTTTTATTCAGTGATACCTATGAGGAAACAAGTATTAATGTAATGAATATCACTTATTATAAAATTGTCTTATTATTAGAAGATGTACCTATTAATAACCAAATTTCCCCCTCTGATAATACATTGCTAAAGGTCACCCATCTGAGGACTCCTGCAATTTTTGGTGTCCCAAATATACATAAAGACCTCAAGGATCCACCCCTTAGACCAACTGTAGATGCCAAGGCTTCAAAAACATTTTCAATTGCTAAATATATTGACCATCAGATCAAGAATATACTAGAAGGTATTTGTACTGCTTTAAAGACTCATGGTATTTTTTAAGTAAGGTCGCCGGTGACATATATAATGATGAAACAAATTTTTGTCACCATCGACATTAAAGATCTGCTTTCCATGATTCCGCATAGTACAGGAATCAAATGGTTTTACTCCTTTCTATGTCACAACTCAAACTTAGAGCACAGTCAAATCCGTACATTAAGGACATTAATGGAAGTTGTCCTAGACAACAGTTTTATCATTTTTGAACAACAGTTGTTTAGACAGAAAAAAGGTGTTATGTCAGGGGCAGCATGTGCCCCCATTTTTGCCAACATAGTACTTGCTCATTGAGAGACTAATTATGTAATCAATTCCATATTCTTTGAATGTTGGTCCTTATATGGGTGATTTTTAGATAACATTATAATTTTTTGGACTGACACAAGGGTGACGTTAGAACAGTTTTTTGAATATATTCACAGTACTACTGATTTCTTCAAATTTACCATAACCCTGTGTGCTGATAAGGTCAATTATTTAGATATGACTATCAGAAAAAAATAAATTGAATAAGCAATTTAACTCACCAATCTATAGAAAACCAAATTACTCCAATATGTTACTACATTACAACAGTTGGCATCCTATTCACCAGAAGAAGTCATTAGTCAGAGGTCAATGTGTACACCTTGTACAGATGGTTTCCAATATGGGAGAATTTCAAACCCAATACTAAATTTTGAACAACGTGTTGTCAAAAAGAGGGTATCCAGATATTTTCTGGACAATATTTTTAATGAAGTAATGGGTAAAAGGATGAGGGGACTATATACCCCCTTATTGGAACTAATGGGATTCAAATGGTTACCAGCAATGGGGGTAATCTAGATAACAGTAGGTTAAGGAAAGCACTAGTTTTAACATATAATAGTAATTTTGCTAGCATTAGGCAAATAATACAAAACACTGGAATGTTTTTGATCTAAACTCTGAATATGTCAATATAGTAGGACAAAACCCCCTCACTGTATATAAAAAGGACAGATGCATAAAATATGTTGGAGAAAATTAAACATTCTAAGCAAGAGGGTAGGATGAGTAAATGTGGACACTGTTCACAGTGCAAATTCATCCCTGAGTCAAATAAAGTAAAACTTGGAAACTGTGGTATCACAAAATCATATAAGAGATACAATTGTAGTACAAATGGGGTGGTTTATTCAGCATTATTCCAAAACTGTAATTGTTTTTATATTGGGAAAACCAAAAATAGTTTTAGAAACAGAATTTACCAACATAATTATGACTTACAGAGGAAAGAACTTAAGAATGCCCTATCTGCACATATTTTAAAACATGAAGACCATTCATTCAAATTTATAATCACTGCCATGTGGATCTTGGGCAGAGAGGTGGTCATGTGGAGGATTATTTAGAGTTCAAAGAATTACAGTGTCAGCTTCAGACGAATGCCACAGTGTATCCTGGTTTAAATGAAAATATATCTGTTAGTTTTGTTTTAAGATTAAGAGCTGCCCTTGTATTGTAATATACAAGTTTTTAATTTGATCATGTGTGATATGTGATTGTATTTTGGTTTGAGAGATGCATTATTCATCTTATTTTATATTTTATCTACAGTTTTACAGACATTTCTCCTTTAAGGTGAACCTAGCAATTGTAGTGTAATTAGGATTTAATTATTGCTTGTCGGATTGTAATATATTTTATTCTGAAGAAGTCCTTTTCTTTGTGGATGAAACAGTTAAATAAACTTACTGGAGATTTTTTCTTTGGGTTTTTCATCCGTTTGTTTTTTATCAGTTTGTTATTTGTGGTTGTCATCTTACTATATTATAAATACAAAGAATTATGGGAAGGAATGGAAGTTAAAAAAAGAAGTAAAAGCATTGTGAATGAAGAAATGAAAGAGTACCAAAACAAAATCATGTAATGGAAAATAAAAAAGAATATATGTCGGAAAAGTAGAAAGGAATGGTACGTAAATATTATGAAAGCATTTTTATTGCATTGATCTATGGAAATATTTATAAATAGATAAGAAAAAGGCCAAAATGATGAGATACAACTATAAAAAGATTAAAGAATGTAATGATTTTTTATAGAGATTGCCTATTAGAAAATTGCTGGTTAAGGCAAATATGCCATACAAGAAAAAGCAAGATAGAATACACAATAAATGTGGAGAGTTTGAGACTACTGAGCATGTGTTTTTGAAATGTGAAGGAGTTAATAATTTGTGCACAGAACTATATAAACATAACTGGGTGAAATGTTTGTTAAAATATGAGCAAATACATATGGACATAAAAGAATTTGGTTATTATGGTGCTTGAAAACAAGAAGAAGTGAAGAAAATGGACAGAGTAATATTTTATGTTTCATGGTCTATATGGAACAAGAGAATAAATGAAATTAAATACAATGGAAAATGCACTTTGACAAAGATTCTGGAGAAAATTATGTTTTGATTGTGGATAAAAGAGTGGGGGCAAATGCTTAAATTGAAGTTTAGAATATATGGAGATTTGTAAACAATGTAAATATATAAATAGTGTGTAATGTATATATCAATAAAAAAAACCTGCTCATTCCATACGGGGACATGTTTAACTGTGACACTTCCATCTTCCATTCTGAGTGCAGAGGTGGCTTGACAAAGCAGGAAGAGAGATTTGCGATTATGGAAGGAGAAAGGAGTGCGTGGAGAATGTAAGTGATTATGGTATTGTTAGTTGAACAGCAGATGCAGCTAATTTAATGAACAGGATAGCAGAATTCAAGGAGATTTTGGTAGAAGTTGATGGCATGGTAAAGGAGTCGGAAAAGGCAGTTAAGTCTTTTCCAAGGGCAGCTTAAGGAGACAGAACATGTTATAATGGACTCAGAAGATTTGTTTCAACAAAACCTCTTCAAGGAAGAGGTTACAATGCAAGATTGTGTTGTTACAAACCTCCATTCAGGAGGGCTGTGGGATGATTTATTGATGGACTTAATTAACATGGGTGAACCAGAGAATGGCAAAGACATGTCATGAGTACAGCTGATGGAAAAGATTCAGAAGGAAGATGTGCAGAAGACTGAAGTGAGACAGATTGATAGAAAATTCTATGCAGAGATGGTTTAAGCCAAGCAATTCATGCCCCAGTATTCTATATTATCAATGCTCAAGGACTAGAATGACTTTGGTATATGCCTGTCCCTTAGGGCATCTACCATCAAAAAGGAAGAAAAACGTGTGAGTTTAAGAGAAAGAGACTTTTTAAGGTACAGATTGAGAAGAAGAAAGAATCAGAGATGGACAGATATAAGGTATAGGATGGGATGAAATTATTACAACACTAGGAATTAAACATAATGGGGTAAGAGCATTTATACATATTATACATATTAATAGAGATACTTTTTGTGACATTATTTTCAAGACTGATCAGATAATGAAAAATTCCTATAGAATATAAAAAAGGAAGACTGTTCACCATGGAATGTATATGTATATAAGCCCTTTTACAGGGAGACTAAGAAGAAAATTTGGATTGAAGTAGAAAAAGAAAGTTTAAAAGGACATTTATTAAAATTATGTAAAAATGTATTGAGTTTATCTAAAGTATATGATAATAGAGGTTTATGGACTGGGCGTGGGACTGTAATGTGATTTTAAAATTAAAGAATGATAGCATTATGTATATTCCAAGTATCATAAATGTTGAAGGTGACAGATGCATGGTAAAATATTGGGGACAGACAAAAACATGTTTTGTGTGGAAAACTTATCATTTAATTGAGATCTGGGTCAAAAGAACATGTTTTGCATGTGGGGAGCTAGGACATGATGCATGGAACTGTGAACTGAAATGTTCTAAGTGTAATAAAGTGGGTCATTTGAGAAAAAGAAGAATGTGAAGAAAAAAGAAAAGAAGAAGAAGTGTAAACAGTAGAGATAGTAATAGTGTAATGTAAAAAGAATAACATTATAGAAAAAGAATTAGAAGCAGTGGAAACACAAAAAGAAAAAAAAATGAATGTTATAGATAGAGAAGAAGTGATACAAAATGTTAATATGAAAGAAGATGCAAATATGGAAAGAGCTGTGGAAGAAGAGTCAGGTTTGAGTGATAATGATGAGGGTAAATGGACTATAGTTAAAAAGAAATTCTACTGTAAAAGGAGTGCAGGAGAGGAAAAGGAAAATTATAGAGGGGATTTAAGAAAGGAAAAACAAAGAAGGGAAAAGGATACATATATATTATATTAAGATAAAATTACTTGTAAAGTTTTAGCCTTTAATGTAAATAGTTTGAAAAAGTTAGGTAGAAGAATAGGAATAGGAATTTTGAAATGGTGTAAGCAGGAATGTGACATTATTATTTTAGAAAATATCAGATTCTCATCACAAGTTGAATGATATCATCAAGAAGTATGGTAGAAAAAATGTGATTTGGAATTTTGGGATGGAGACTTCTTCAGCATTCTTACCTTATATAGAGGCACAATTAAAGTATTAGACATTACCTTTGTTACAACAGGTAGAAACACAGTTCTTGATGTAAGATAAGTAATAAGTAAGTTGTTGATGTCGAATCAGGTTATTAGAATTGTTGCTATTTATGCATATTTATCCAAAAAAGATATAGAAGAAACATTTAGAAACATTATTCAATATGTTGCAATTAATATGGACATTACTGTAGTACGAGATTTTAATTGTATTTTGATACAGCCCAAAAGAGAAACGGATCTACTTTGACATCCCGATGCACTTATGATTGACGGTCATATACCCGAGATGAAAATAGTGACACTTGAAAAACCCAAGCATCGACTTTTTCCCAGGGTAAGTAAACACTTGCTCAAACATAATGAAAATCTCTCTGAAGTAAGTAAAACCCACCTAGGTGAGGGGGCTGTGCTCCCCACAGCCCCTAACTATATCACCAACTCTGGGATCACATTACACAGGAGAAAAGGGCATGTTGGGCAGGTGTTTACTTATATAAAAGCAACAAGTCCACCGTCAAAAAATCACAATACTCTTTATGGCAAAAAGCAAAGCTTTTGGTTAAACAACCTTCTTCAGTGCAATAAAGAGTATTATGATTTTCTGACGGTGGACTTGTTGCTTTTATATCAGAAACTGTTCTCATTTTATCTTTGTACCAGCATATATACTGGATTCAGGTGTTTACTTACCCTGCAAAAAAAAGTTGATGTTTGGGTTTTTTCAAGTTTTGCTATTTTCATCTAGGGTATATGAACACTGACCATATGGGTGTCGGGATAAAGTAGTCCCAAAGAAACATATGGTGTTAAATTAGTATGGGACATTATAAAATATGGGCAATTAAGAATTTGGAATCAAAATGCATGGACCTGTAAAAGAGGAGAAAAGATAACAGAAATAGATTATCTGTTGGCATCAGAAAGTTTATTAATAGCAGATGATAGTGTTTTGAAGACAGGTTTTTCAGAGCATAGGGCAATTTCAATTGAGGTAAAAGGAAATTCTGAATGCATAAAAATAGTTAAGGGTTTAAAAAGAATAAATGAGGTGAAATTGGATAACAGAGGAAAACAGGACAAGATGAAATTATGGATATATCATGTGGGGATGAGAAAGCCTTATAAGGAGTGGCCAGAGTGGTAGCTAAGCTTTAAACAGAAGTATAAAAGATGTTATGTGATATGGGAAAAAGAAAATATAAATATGAATAAGATATACTATAAGAAGTTAAGAAATGATGTTATTAACTGTATGATTAAGTACTGAAAGACATGAAGGTGAAAGCAAACATTGAGATCAGAGAATGTGTGCAGGATTCTGAGGAAATGTCTCAAAGAAACCTGTTTGACGGAGATGAGTCAGCAAATGATGAATGTATAATTACAACCCTCCAGTTAGGAGGGTTACGGGATAAGTTACTTGAAGAAATGGTGATGCAGAGTGAGACAGAAAATGAAGGAAATGTTTCCTGGGGAAACATTATGGAGAGACAGTCCTGAAGAATAGTGGTGAGATGGAGAAGAAATCATGCAGAAAAGGTGATAGAAGGCAGAAGAAAATGAAAATGATAGAAGTACGTGGTAAGGATAAATAGGCAGGTATGAAGTGAGGGACAATTTAAGAACTCCATTGGGTATAAAAGTACATGAGATAAGAGCATTTATTCCTATTAATCCAGAAGGAAGGTGCAGCTCAAAAACACAAGTCAAGCACAGAATGCCAAACAGGAATGTATTTAGCGTACCAATACTTTATTCAAACGCTTTTGTCATAAAACAGACTTCTTCAGAACAAGAAACAAAGAGCATCAGCAAGGAATACTATTTAAACACTCCCAAAGCAATTAATTGGTCAGGAATTAACATGTTTACATTGCATTATGTGAACTATACAATGGTTTTTATATAGGTAAAACCAAGAGAGCTCTCAAACAGAGAATCTACCAGCATTTATATGACATCAAACATCACAATGAGGGGAATGCACTATACAAGCATATCAAGATGTTCCCTACACACTCTTTTAAGTCTGGAGCAATAGATCATATTGATCTGCGTACTGGGGCGGCGGGTCCATTTGATGAGAACCTTGAATTTTTAGAGTTAAAGTGGCAAATTAGGACGAATGACTGTCAACTACCTGGGCTTAATGACAGGTTGTCCATTAGTTCTTTACTAAGATTAAAATCTATGTATTGTTTTTAACATCTTGGATGTTGTGGTTAACAGATTGACATAGGTATATTTATGGATATATGTACATATATATATATATATATATATTATTATATGCATATATGAATTATTTTAAAGTGTATGTACTTGGTTTTAATGGTTGAGTTTTCTTTAAGAACTTTTATATTGCACAGTGACTAGGGGAAACGAGGTCTTGTGTCATTAATTCCTGATCAATGAATTGCTTTGGAAATTTTTAAATAGTATTCTTTGCTGATGCTCTTTGTTTCTTGTTCTGAAAAAGTCTGTTTTATGATGAAAGTGTTTGAATAAAGTGGTGGTACACTAAATACATTCCTATTTGGCATTCTGTGCTTGACTTGTGTTTTTGAGCTACACTTTCCTTCTAGATTTACAGTTTTTTGATTTTTTTTAATTGGTTTTGTTTATTTATTTCTATTAACAAAGAGACATTTTGTGACATTATATTTGAGACTGTTTTTTCACTGAAAATCTTTCTTGGAGAGTAAGAAAAAAAGTCTTTAACCCATGGAACCTTTATGCGATAAAAGCATTTAACAGGGAAACAAAAAAGATAATTTATGATAATTTTGAACAGAGGTAGAAAGAGATGTTTGAAAACTTTATGTAAAGAAGTACTGAGTACTGCAAAAGTTTATGACTAAAGGGGTTTATGGACCGGTGGCTGAGATTGTAATATTGTGTTAAAAATAGAAATAGAAAATAGTATACATATGCCAAGCATGATAAATGTGTAGGGGAACAGGGATGTCATAAAAAACTGGGGTCAACCCAAAACATTTTTTTCTGGAAAAAGGGGACTCTTGATCAGTAACTGTGACAAAAGAAAATCTTATATTTGTGGAGAAATGGGATATGATGCAAAAAAGTTAATTGATTTTTTTTAAATATAATAAAATTGGACATTTATGGATAGACTGCTTAAATGAAAATAACAGAAAGGAAAAAAAAAGAGAAGAAAATGAACACAGAAAAGAAATTTTAGAACTAGTAGAAATAGAAGAAACATTAGATGAGAAAAAATAATAAAGAGGACATAGAAAAAGGTTCTGAAATAAGAGATGAAGAAGACATAAATTGCGATTGGATTTTTGTTTTGTGAATTTCATAAAATTTTTCAGGTTGACATTAAGTTGGTTTTAATATGTTTTAATATACTCTTACAATAGGTTTTACAATCTGCCTTTTTATGCAATATATATTCATTCCTTCATTCATTCAATCATTCATTCATTCATTTTCTCTGCTTCTCCCATTTATTTGGGTGGGTTGTTTCTTTAAGGAATGGAACATTCAGTTAGCTAAGTAATTTCCTACAATTAATGTCTTGATGTTGGTATTTAAATGTTGCTTCTGTGATTATGGACTTAGATTCTGAAGAATTTCACTTTGTATGGATGAAAGCTCTCAATTATTTATTTATTTTTTTATGTTTGAATACACATTTTTAATGGAGGGATTTGTCTGTGGACTTGTGGAAGTTTGGCAGCAAATGTTTCTTTTAACTTTGGAAAGTATCATATATTACTCCACTTCACAAAAGTGGTAATTCCTATGATTTCTCTAATTATCATCCAACTGCCATTCTATCCCCTCTATCTAAACTACACGAAAAATGTATCTGCTCTCAAGAAATGAATTTTCTAAACTCAAACAGTCTTCTCTCCTCCACACAACATGTCTTCCAGCAACACCATAGCACAACAACTGCTCTTCTCTCTTTTACTAACCTGGTAAACCAACACAGAAACAACAACTTTGTATCTGCTATATTTTTAAAACTCTCGAAAATATTTGACATGGTCTCACACTCCCTACGTCTAGACACCCTTACCGCTCTAGCCTTTGCACCTCCAACTATTGCCTGGTTTAAAAATTATCTGTCAGATAGGCATCACTCTGTCCAATGACAAGGTATACTATCTCCTCTACTCCCAACAACCATAGGTGTACCACAAGGTCCTCTTCTTTTCTCAGTTTTCACTAACAATCTTCATACCTCCACCCAGCCTGCTACAGTCATACAGTAAGCAGATGATTCAACTTGTATCTGCTCTGCACCCTCACTTACCACATTATAACAACTCACTCAGGATTCATTTAGCTTAGTGGAAAGTTGGATTACTCAGATCCAACTTATCCTAAATCCCAAAAAGACTAAATTGGTTCTTTTCACCCCCAACAAATCTATTCCTACCTCTCTATCTTTCTCAATCACTTCCAAAAATCTCTGTCTTTCTCAATCACTTCCAGAAATGGCACTATCATCACCCCCTCTGATCACATCAAACTCCTAGGTGTAGAAATTGACAAAAAAAACTACAGTTTGATGTCCACATTTCACAAACCATCAAAAAGTCCATAAAACTGTGAACACTATATAGACAGAAAAACTTTCTCTCAAAACAAGCAAGAATCTCCCTAGCCCAAACTCATCTATTGTCCACTCTAATATATGAGGCACCAATCCTTACCCATATCAGAAAACATGATCTTGCTAGACGTGTGACATGTTACAACAAAGTTGCCAAGTTGCTAATAACTGCTCCTTCAGAACCCATCACTGTCAGGCTCTAAAGGAACTACAATGGCTAGAATTTCCCCAACTACTCAATTACCATCAACTAATCATTGCCTACAATATTATGAGACATCCCGATAGAACCCCAGCACTAAGTCACCTACTCACGCCCTACAAATCAAATCATCCCCTTTTCTCAACTGACAAATCACTCCTTTATATCTCTAAGGCTAACAACACTGCAGGTAAAGCACTATTCTCCCATAATGTAGCTAAATCCTGGAATAACCTTCTTCCTGCTTTATCTTCTGCCTCCCCTATTATGCTGTTCAAAATCTCACTTAAATGGGTCTATATTAGATCATCAAAACAGCAGAATTTCGAATGATCTAATATCGAACCCAATATCGCGAATGCTGAAAACAGCGAAGCTGCACAAAACAAGAATTTGGTTGGCCGTTGTTGTGGCTTCGCTGTTTTCAGTGATGCGGTGGAAAGTTACGGGTTGGGTTAAGGTAAGTGTGTGATTGTGCTGACATTTGGGTTAGGGCATGGGTTGGGTGAGTTAGGGTTAGGGCGCGGGTCAGGTAAGTGTACGATTGTGACAGAATTTGGGGTTAGGGGTGGGTTAAGTCAGTTAGGGTTATGGCACAGGTGAGGTGAGTGTGTGATAGTGAGAATTTTGGGTTAGGGGCAAGTTAAGTGAGTTAGGGTTAGGGCACGGGTGAGGTGAGTGTGTGATAGTGAGAATTTGGGGTTAGGGGCAGGTTAAGTCAGTTAGGGTTATGGCACAGGTGAGGTGAGTGTGTGATAGTGAGAATTTTGGGTTAGGGGCAAGTTAAGTGAGTTAGGGTTAGGGCATGGGTGAGGTGAGTGTGCGATAGTGAGAATTTGGGGTTAGGGGCGGGTTAAGTAAGTTAGGGTTAGGGCACGGGTGAGGTGAGTGTGCGATAGTGATGGACCTTAGGGTTAGGGTCTGGGTTAAGGTAAGTCAATAGATAGTGTATGTGCAGTGTAGTGTAAGGTTAGATGTAACTTTTAAATGTATGTGTGTGGATTGCTGCTTTTTAGTGTGCTTGTGGTGTGTGTTTGTTTCTCGGAACAGCAATTTTTTTCCCTGGGAAAAAATTCACTGTTTTGAGGTTTCAATATTGTTAGGGTTTGGGTTTTGCAGTTTGACGTTACGGCATTTGATAATGAGCCGTTTCGATGATCTGATATAGACCCCACTTAAATTACACTTAATGAATTCCTGGCTTTGTCCATGCATTACCTAATCTTCACTGTTTCTACCACCCCAGATAGTTTCATATCCAATTATACCTATTGTAATTTTATACAGTATCAAGAATTATATTTTCTGCTCAAGTTTCTAATATTTATGCTAGCTCATGCTAACTTACACTAATTATTTTCTATAAGTAGTCTCTGTCTCTATAGTCAGTTATAATGCTTATCTAGTGTCAATTTATGTTTCTGCATTGAAAGTTGTATTTTTTATCTAGTATCAAATTTTGTTTTTGTATTGAAAGTTGTATTTTTATCTATTGCCAATTTTTTGCTTGTGTATAGATGATCATATTGTTATTATATTATATTGTTCAACTATTTGTTTTTCTGTACTGAATGTGGAGCTTTTCTCTCCTGGCCTCCGCTGTAAATGGACATGTGTCCAGTGCAACTATCCCAGTAAACAAATGTAAAATAAATAAATATTTATATAAATTGGTAGGTAGTAAAATAATAAAAAGGAATTCTAATGGTGAAAGGATAAAAATAGAAAAAGAAAATTTAAAGGCTTAAGTACAAAAGAAAAAAGAAAGGAAATGGATGAAAAAAAATATATACAGCTAATGATTGGGAGATTGTATAATGGTTAAGGTGTTTGAGTCAGAGGCACAAGGAACAGTGTTTTATTCTCACCTTTGGGAAGGAAATTCGCTAGGCTTACAAGAGCTTGTTAAGAAAGTTAGCCTTGTAATTAGCTATGAACTTTATGAAACTATGACTCCAAGGAAAAGGAAAAATGAAAATTTTAGAGTGCTTTCTGTAAATGTGAATAGTATTAAGAATATAGTAAGTATAGGGGTTTTGGAGTGGTGTAGTACATGTGATGTACATGTAATTATATTAGAAGGCACAACATTTTTAACAAATGAAGAATGATTACAAACATAGAAACTATGGAGAGGAATGATAATCTGTATTCTGGAAAATGAGAGATGTTCTGGAATAGCCATATTCTTTAGAAATACAGTAAATATATTAGATGTTACCTTAGCAGAAATGGGAACATTAACCATTGTAGATATAAAATGGAAAGAACAAGTGTATAGAATTATAACATTATATGCTTAGGCTAATTGTTAAGTAAGGGAAAGTTTATTTAATCAGATTTTGGACTATGTAGTGATAAATATAAATATTATAATAATGGGGACTACGATTTAAGAGGCAAGTGTAAGAACAAAGGAAATGATATAAGAAAAATGTTAAAAGTTATAAAATGTGGTAATTGAAAACTTGGGGACAAAAATTCATGGGCTTATGAAAGGAGGGGAACGGAAATAGATTTTTTTATAGTATCAGAAGATTTGACTATAGAAGGAGGGGACGTAGTTGAAATGAGATTTTCTGATCATCTTGCAATATGGCTAGAGGTAAAGAAAAACAAGGAATATATAAAAAGACAAAATAAAAAAAAGAACGGTGCCCAAATAGCAAAGAGCTACAAATAAACAACAATCCAAAAACAAAGGAACTTGGGGACTTAAACTCTGTAAAAACAATACATTTATTCAGCAAAGCTTTTAAGATAACTCTTCCTCAATGCTTTCAACATCTACAAAATATTCAATCACTATTTAAACATTACAGGTAACATTTAACCAATCAGAATGTAGCCAGAATAATTCAATAAAACAATCAATAAATAATTAACTAATAAATTAAATATATAAAGATCTCTTCTGTAAGACACCTGTAATGCTGACAATTTAATTTAGCCCATCAAGTTAAAGTAAAAGAGTTTGGGAGAAGAGATTATCAACCAGATCATGACGTTATGACCTCACATGGTCTATTAGAATTGCTTCCATAGGAAAGGCAACCACTTTTTGTTGGATGAAGAGAAAGTAGATGCATCTATAGGTTATAGAAACTGATAGATCTGAATGTGTCTCATTGGGTCTGAGCTGCAGTCATCATATCCGGTTAGATAAATCAAAATAATAAGTTCAGCATCAGATCTTCTCTTATCAAGTGATGAAAACTTTCCAGCTTCGGTTATCTTTTGTACATTATATTAATGGTTATAATAGTGCAATGCTTGTGCAGTTTTATGCTAGAGTTTCTGCAGCAGTTATACTTTAGCCTATAAAATTTTAGATCAGTGTACTAATCATAAAGGAAAAAATATATGAACATGAAAGTTGTTCACATTTATTAGGAATACTATTTTAAAAGGAAATATAAACACGTGAGAGTAGTTGTACAAGCTAATCAAGTAATATACAGTATTGCAGTTTTTTTTACAACAAAGCCGGTGTTCTATAAATAATTAAGAAAGAAGGGGAGAGTTGCTCTGTAAGAACTGAATATCTCCTAAGACTTGTTCACATACAGTTTCATGTTTAGAATATTATAATGTTTCTGCAAGTCAGATGTACCAGCTTTTGATACAATGTGCTGATTTGTGCCACACAGAGACACTTGAGAGCTTAATTGTTAAATCTAAGACTTTATTAACGGTTAAGAGTCTCTTGACAAAATGTAGTTTTCAGGGGTAGGTGGTACAGTATGACCATTGACTTGTTTATTGTATCACAACGTACAAAGTTAATGAAAAAATATCCAGGGCAGATGACAAGTGCACTGTATAACATGACTAAAGTCATACAGTTGCACTTGACTACATTAATGCGATCCGGATTTATATGTAGCTGTCTATGAAACACACTAATGTCCAAAATGCCCTACACTGACCGCCTCAAAAAACTCCAGCCTTACTCCGTAGCATATCGCCTACTCCGAGGTGATCTCTGCCTAACATATAAAGCTATGTCAAACCCAGAGCTGTTGGACATGCTACACCTAAAGAAATCCCAACCACTCCAAGCTACATGCTCTAGGGACCTAAACCTTGTCACCCCAATAAACAGGACATGCTGGAGGGATAGATTCCTGTCCCAGAGACTTCCTATACTCTGGAACAAGCCATCTATGTCAAGCAAAGTTCTTCATTAGCACTCTTCAAGAAAAATCTTGATGAGTGGATGGGAAATAGGAAATACACCCCCGGGATCACTTCTGTGTCTCTGGTAGACAGTGGCACAGGAAAATAATTTTCTTGGGTGGCGTAAGCTATGGAACCTTGCTGGCTAGGCTTACACAGGCCCTTGGGCCGATAGCCTAGTACTTACCTATGAACCTATGAATCTATATCTATATAGTTTTATTGCAAAACCAAAACTTAAGAGTAACACAGCAGTTTTCCAACAGATAACGAAGTCATGACAGAAGCTTTTACACCAAACAAATAAGCTTACTGAAATGAATCTGAAAGACATACAGACTGCTTGTCTGTTTCACAGTGACTTGTTATTCAAAATCCCAAAAGTCCATATAGTTCTCCTTTACAGCAGCTACTCTACCTAGAATCCTTAGTACAGGCAAGCAATCCCTTCTCCATAAGAGGGAAACTTTTCTGAAACAGTAGTCTTAGAAGCCCTTTTTGTTGACACCACAGATTTGGTGTCATTAACTGATTGAGCTTACTGACTGATGCAAACTTCAGCTATGCTGACTTTTCCATTTTCTTAAAGTGACAGTGCCTAGTTACAAAATATAAGCATCATTTTGGTAAAACCCATCAACACTATGATGAACAGAAACAGATATAGAACGATAGTGTGTGTGTGTGTGTGTGTGTGTGTGTGTGTGTGTGTGTGTGTGTGTGTGTGTGTGTGTGTGTGTGTGTGTGTGTATCCACACATAGATGTGTGTCTGTATGTATACATATATATATATATATATATATATCTATATATATATATATATATATATATATATATATATATATATTTTGTGTGTATGTATTTTATGTATATAGGATTACCTTAATTTGCCAGAAGGAGATGCACTGGAGTCCACCTGCACGGCATCCTACATCCCGAATGGCAGCAGTGTCGAACACCGACATCATTGATTCACCATTCTCTCCCCCTTCTGGACCCATGTCAACACTTGTTCCTAGGTCCAGAGAGGTAGGGAGTTTCGAGATTCAGTGTTTGTGTCATGCATACTGCATTTTCGGCATTCTGACATTTCATGGAAGTACATTGAGAATGCGATTACTCATCTTAAGTGCATCTCATTCTGGCAAATAAAGGTAAACCTATATATATATATATATATATATATATATATATATATGTGTGTGTGTGTGTGTGTGTGTGTGTGTGTGTGTGTATTATACATACATATGTATATATATATATATATATATATATATATATATATATACGTATATGTATATGTATATGTATACGGAGCACTAAATTTGGTTGACTCTACTTTTAGTCAGCATCTGTTTAGTCTGCACAACTTGGTCAGCTAAGCAATTGGTTGACAGATGTGCAAGAATGAACAATTCTCAGGGTAGGGAGAGTATGCCCTTTCCCTGATATTGGACAATTTCATAGTTAATATATAAAATTATTTTTTTTTTATTTTAGTTTTGCATGTGCTAAGGTTAATGCTTGGCACATACATACAAACATTTTTCTTGTTAATGTTTTGTGTTTGACATCAATAGCATCGACCTTTGGGGCTGTTGATTACATTTATTATTTACACAGCACTAAGGTGGAAAATGCTTATCTAGGCTAGCTGTGAGCTTATTTTCTATTTTAATGTAATAAAAACCGCTAGAAAAAAATGGCACTTATATCACACAAGTTATAGATACACAAGCAGCCAAGTCTATTAGCATTAAAGGGCTGAAGCACTGACTTTGACCAAGTGACCCTTGTGCACTTGTTGGGGTTGACATTGGGGGGGGGGGAGTGATAGGGCTCCTCCAGAGAAAGAGTGTGAGAGTATATGCCAGGAAGAACACTCCCACAGTTGAATCCCCAGTGAAAACCAGATACCCCATGGGAGCAGTGGCTTCAAGAGGTGAGGTAGGGCTGTCCTGATATGAGTGACACTGCCTCAGTAATTGCCATTGTATTCTGGATGTGTTACTGAGCATACTCAGTGGGGTCAGAACCACAAAAATCAAAATCTAAACTACCCTTTATGGCTGTCTAAATGGTGGCTGTCATCAGCTGGCTCTCACTCCATTGTATATGCAATGAATGGACCAGCTGACCAAGAAAGGGTCTGATAGTGGGTAGGCACCTGGATAAAAACAAAACTTCAAAATAAAAGTTATAGATACAAAACCAAGAGTGCAGTTTTGTTTTTATTAATTTCTATTGCAGATGTTTTTCTGTCTAATTTTTTCCACCTTCATCTGCTGACCATCAAGCCCACCCCAATTGGACTGATGCTCATTAGTTCCCTAAAAGTAATAAGAAATTCCATGCAGTGAAAGCTTGGTGTCCAATATAATGAGATCTGCCCAGATATGCCATCACACAGGCAAACAGTAATGAGCTATTGATAACAATTTAAAATACTTGGCTCAGACTGTGAAATCCTGAAATGTGGAGGTGAATGACTGAAAATCTAGACTTTCATAAACTAAGTCAAAGATTGCCATTTCTCGAAATATTCCCATCTGCAATAGAAATTCTCTCCCCACTCTCAAAAATACTAGAAAAATGTATGCATACCCAACTAATGTCACATCTAACCCACAATAACCTCCTCACCCCCACCCAACATGGTTTCTGCCCTGGCCATAGCACTACTACAGCTCTTCTGTCCTTCCTTTAGTCCATCAAACAGGTCCATGACACTGGAAAACTAGTATCTTCCTTATTCCTAGACCTATCTAAAGCCTTCAACACCGTCTCCCATCCTATACTCTTATTACAACTTTCTACTCTCAACCTTTCTCCCTCTACACTATCTTGGTTCTTTAGTTACCTCTCTGAAAGACTCCAAGCTGTAAAATGGAAATCCTCAATATCCTCCTTCCTGCATACCCCCACCGGTGTACCATAAGGATCTGTGCTAGGCCCCCTTCTTTTCAACATTTTCATTAACAACTTTCATCTCTCCATTCCAAATTCCTCTGTAATTCAGTATGCAGATGACTCCACTATCATCTGTACTGCTGACTTACTATTAAATACTCAATTAGCCTTTTTAAAAACTGAAACTTGGATGCAGAACAAACACCTTGCCCTAAACGTGACCAAAACCAAACTAATGGTATTTACTCCCTCCAGAATTTCCACCATTGATAATTCCTCCTGCATTATATTAACCCAAAACAACATCCCCATTGAAATCGTATCTCACACAAAGCTCCTTGTTGTCATCATCGATGATCATCTAAAATTCGACATCCATATAAATACTGTTATTAAAAAAACTCAGCAGAAATTAGATCTCTTGTATCGACATAACCGCTTCCTTACTCCAGCAACCAGAAAGACATTAGCCTCCTCCTACTTTCTCCCCTCTCTCACATATGGTGCCCCCTTGCTCACCGATCTCCAACTCGATTTACAATCCAAGTTAGAATCCTGCTACAATAAAATCAGGAAATTTGCCACCAACTCCAAACGTTCATCCCATCACTGCCTTTCTCTTCAGTCCCTTCAATGGCTTGAGTTACCAAACTACCTAAACCTGCTAAAACTCTCCACAGCTCATAAACTCATCTTCAAACCATCTAGCTGCCCAGCTCTCTCCTCCACCTTATCCCCCTATATTCCAAATTGCCCGCTTTGGTCAAAAAACCAAAACCTATTACAAATTCGCAAACCCTCTAGGCCCCCTGACCGCTTCCTGTTATCTTACTCTATAGCCAAACCTTGGAACCCCCCACCCCCTTTGAAACACTGCAAATCCTACCAACTTCAAATCCCTCCTTCACTCATATCTATTCTCCAAGTGGATTTGCCCCTGCTCATCACCCACGAGTTCCCACTTTGTAATTCATCATTCACACTTAACACTCTGCTCATCTCTTGCATCCTCTATATTACTAATATATTCTCTGTAAATACTATACTACGTACACTCTGTCTATAAAACAAATTTTCACTACCACTAGACCTATACTTTATTCTAACATCTACTTATGCTCAATTCACTAAGTTATACTGTAACATAAACTGTATGTCTGCTGTTTTGAACAACTAAATTCACTAAGTTTTACTGTGACATGTACTATATGTCTGTTGCTTTGAACAATGTCCTCTTAGTGATGGATCTAACTTACTATTGATAATATTTTTGAGATTTTTGAATTGTAATTGACTTGTTACTCTAATTGTGTCATGGAGCGTATCTCCCTGGGCCTCCACTGAAAATGGGCCTTTCAAAGCCCAGTGAACTTCCTCGGTAATCAAACTGAAATAAATAAAATAAATAAATAAATTCCCTTTTCTTCAAGGTACGGTGATCACAGAGTTTGTATATGTAAGTTTGGGGGTGCAGGGGGGCTAATGTTTGACATTAGCTAATCTCAGTATTTTCACTCTTTTTGTTGGTTTTCAAGAGTCGGCAATCTGAGTGTTGACATTTCTGTAGACAGCCTGAACTATGCTTTCAGCCACATCACGACAGTGAGAGTTATTTCCTTTGTAAGCCAAACCCCAAGTCCTTGTTGTAGTATTGAACTGCCATAACATTGAATGGCAGAATATCAAAGAGAACAACATTGAACTGCATTTTCATCAAAATGATGGTATTTCTTTGTATTTCCCAATGTGGAGTAATCTCAGAGTTGGCATATATAATATGCAGGGGGTGTGGGGGTGTATGGGGACTTGCATACTTGAAAAAAATGTTTTTTTGTGTTACAGATGTTTCAATGAAAAGCCAGTCCAATGTTTTATTCTGCAATATTTTCTCATTTGATATTATGGCAGTTTGATGTTACAGCATAG